>NC_056725.1:542145132-542227632 GCF_019279795.1 Protopterus annectens | reverse complement strand
CCACCACTCCGCCTTTCTGGAGACACTGGAAAACATAAAGGTCCTACTGAATACCCTGATATTGGGTGATTTCAATTACCCTACCATTAACTGCGAAAACTACTTGAGTACAAACTTCCAGGCTCAGCACTTGCTGGAATTTATCAACTTAAATGCCCTGGATCAGCTGGTAAACTCCTCTACCAGAGGCCACAACATATTGCACCTGGTCATCACCAACATGGGCGACAGGTATTCCGTACCGGAGGTCAACCCGTCACTGGTTAGATCAGATCATAAACTAATCACCCTGGATGTCCACACCCCACCACCACCCCCAACCAAGGAAACCACAGTGAAAAACTTGTCTAAAGCAAACTTCACCTTATTTAAGGCAGAGGTGGTACGTTTCACAGCCCCACGCTAAAGGATAACACTGCCCAAGATGCAGAAACCTTTACAATTGCACTCTGAGCACCTACAAGGATGCATGGATCGTGCCATCCCTAGCAAGACCAAGACTCACTCCCCTAAGAGAAGGAAACCAGTCAGGTGGACCCCTACCATAAACAGGTTATACATAAGGAAGAAACTAGTTCAGAAAAAAAGCAAATCCAAAGAAGGAAAGAAATTCCTGATCAGTATCAGTAAGAAACTAAGGTCCCTCATAAAATCATCCAAGGCTAACTTCAAAAGAAAAATAGCCAAGGATTCGAAAGATAACCACAAAGCCTTCTTTAGCTATGTCAAGAATATAAGTGGTACCTTGCAGATATGCTCTGAGCTAGTGCAAAATAGCACAAAATATACTGAACCTACTGATATTGCCAACATCCTGGCAGATAGATTCAGTGCAAACTTCACCTCCCTCTCACCTTCAAAAGGGCCCACAACAATACAGGAAAAGTGTAGTGTCCCGGAAATCACAGAAGCACAGGTGAAAACAGCCCTTTAAAAAGCCAAAAACACAGCATCAATGGGGACAGATGGTGTCCCAGGCTGCGTCTTGCATGAGCTACACAACAAACAAGCCCCCCCATCTAAACACGCTGTTCAACCTCAGCCAAATGGCGCACAGCAACGGTTATTCCGCTCCACAAAGGAGGGGCCACAACTGACCCTGGTAACTATCGCCCCATAAGCCTGACTAGCCTGGTCTGCAAGGCTATGGACTGCACCATCACGGAACTCATTAACAAAGACATTGGGAACCTCCAAACACTTGACCCAACCCAGTTCGGCTTTAAGGGCAGATCATGCCTACTAAACCTGGTTGACTTCTTCGAGACAGTCACCAAGGCCATAGATGAGGGAAAGGTGGTTCACACAGCCTACCTTGATCTCGCCAAGGCGTTCGACACCATTCCTCACTCCGGTATTATAGAAAAACTCACCAGCCTGAACATAAACCCCAACATCACAAGATGGGTTGCCAACTGGCCTACAGATAAAACTCACACGGTAAGAATAGCGGGCTCCAGGTCCGGCTCTAAACCAGTCACAAGTTGTGTCCCGCAAGGCTCGGTTCTGGGACCCCTACTGTTAGGTATATATTTCTCAGAAGTACAGGCAAACACAGGAGGACTATGGCTAACCAAGTTCGCCGATGACTGCAAACTGAGAGCCATAACTGACTCTCCGGCTGACATGGACATCCTTCAAAAAGGCCTTACTGAGACAGACACCTGGTGTCAGAGTCATGGCCTCAAGTTAAATGCCAAAAAATGCATAGTCATCCCATTTGGGAAAAACAAAACGCTCATAAATTACCACATAGGAGGCAGCCCCCTTAATGCAGAAGAGGTAATAAGAGATCTGGGGACCCAGGTAGATAGTAAGCATATTGCCAAAGTAGTTAGGAAATCCTTCTATGTGGCCCATCTAATTACTAAGGGGTTCACATCTAGAAATAAAAAGGTTATAGTGCCCCTCTACTCGTCACTCATCAGACCCATCATAGAGTACAATGCCCCATTTGGGATGTACCTCACAAGACACTTCCAACAGCTGGAAAGACCACAAAAGCACCTCACCAAGAGAATTACTGGTCTCAAACATATGTCCTATGCAGCCCGACTGAAAAAACTCTGGCTGTACTCAGTGGCATGTCGCTTACTCAGAGGTGATCTCTGCCTGACTTACAAAGCCATGTCCAACTCAGAATTGATGGACATGCTCCACCTAAAGAAATCCAAGTCACTGTGAGCCATGCACTCTAGTGAGCTAAACCTCACCACAACAATAAATAGAACATGCTGGAGGGATAGATTCCTGTCACAGAGACTCCCCATGCTTTGGAACAAAATTCCTAACTACATTAGGCAGAGCCCCTCACTAACACTCTTCAAGAGAAGCCTTGATGAGTGGATGGGTAACAGAAAAGACACCGCTAGGATCACTTCATTGGCTCTGCTTGACAGAGCCTCAGTTAATTAATCAAAGGGGCGGCGAATGCCGACACACTCTGGCTAGGCTTAAAAATGCCCTTGGGCAGATAGCCTAGTACCTACCTATGAACCTATAACAGTCAAGAAATTTGACTACCTTTTGAAATCATCATCTTCATTGGTGAGCCTAGAAATTCTTATAAACTGCCCTTTAAGAACGTTTCTCTTCATAAAAAATGGGTGGGAGCTATCAAAATCTAGGTAATTATTCCTGAATGTGCTTTTCCTATTAACAGAAGAAACCAAACACAAATTGTGCTCATCAATGGAAATGTTAGTGTCCAAAAAGGAAACAGTATTCTTATAACCACTGACTACAAACTTCAAAAAGCCAATACTTTCAGAAAGTTTGTTTCTTTCTGCTTTTCCCGGTTAGGGGTCGCCACAGCGGAACTCCGGTCCGCTAATGATTGGCAGTAGATTTTGACGTACTGGCTTGCCGGGCCTAACGCACAACCTTCAACGAAGGAATGCCTATTCACGCATGTCACCACACAGAAGGCGCTCTAACTGAGAATCGAACGGGCAACGTCTAACTGTGAGGCGACAACACTACCGCAGCACCACCACCGCGATTATACAAATAGATGGAGTTGACTTACACTACCCTCCCAAATGAAAAAAATATCATCTATGTATCTTTTATAATATTTCATGACAAAAAACCCTGGTAAGTGTATTAGGGTATCCATTTCCCATTTGCTTAAGACCAAATTTGCAAAGGCCGGGGCTATTTTTGCACCCTGAGCAACACCTCTGACTTGTCAGTATAATTTGTTATTCAAGTGAAAAAAATTATTTTCTAAAACCACAGACATGAGAATGGTCGAGGTGTCAACTTTTTTAAATACACATATACTTGTGTGTGCACGCACATGTTTTTTTATAAACATAAATGTTAAAAATAATAACAAACATTAAACATTAAAATATATATGTATATATTGGTGTGTATATATATATATATATATATATATATATAAATATATATATATATATATATATATACACATATATATATCATGTAATATAAAGGTTCAGTGTGGCTCACCGTATGCTCTTTACACAACATTTAGGTAGGAAGGTTGTTTTGTCTACCTACCAGTTCATTACATGATACCTGCATTTGTTTTGGGGATCGCTAGAAAGTGGAAGTGAGGTTTTTCCCTTTACTCACTGTTTTGCAATCTTGGAGCTGGTATATATAATTAGCAGGGCGTGTGGGGTGTACAGCCCCCATGTATAAAATGCTTTTTGTTTTGCCCCCCCCCCCCCCCCAAATGACTAGAGTTTCACTTTGAAGTCAATGTTGTACATGCCAATTTAGTGAACTCTGGTCCTACATATTTTTTAATGTACATTACACAGATATATACATGTGTGTGTGTGTATATATACACACACACACAATTGACACACGCACAAATATATATATATATATATATATATATATATATATATATATATATATACACACACACATATATATATATATATATATATATATATACACACACACACACACACACGGATCTATATCAGATGACTGGGTTTTCAGAAACTCGAAATTCATACGGATGAGATCATATGATCGAGTTTCCGAAAACTCAAACAAAAAAAAAAACAACCCACAAAAATCTACTTTATTTTACATTTCTGGAGGGGGCAAGCCCTCCCTACACCATCCATATTGCATGCAAATTATATATACCAACTCTGATCACACTACAGTGAAGGAAAAAGGGTAAATTTTCTAATTTGCGCTGTACCGCAATCTCAATTCAAAAGCTTTGAGTTTTCAAAAACTCAATCAACTGACAGGGATCCATAAAAACATATATATATATATATATATATATATATATATATATATATATCCACACACATATATATATATATATATTGATGAAAACGACACACCCTATTACAACTGAAAAGCAAAACGGGCAACTTGTCAGCTGTATCTCCAGGAACGAATCACCAGTCCAAGGTTAAAAAAAAACACGAAAATTTATTCCACAATAAAATTTAATAAAAGGTTAGAGCTTTTGTTTAATTAAATGTTAAACTTCTTCAGACATCATTTATTAACATTACACTTCTTAAATAGTGACGACAATTTCCTTCGTTGACTTTTACATTTCATTTAAAGGAATACTGCCCTATTCATGCATAATTATACCTTTTATTCAATAATTAATAAATATACATATTAAGGAATATATATAAATAATTCAATTAAATAGATTATTCTTTCTACCTTACTTAATTATATTTCTTTTTAATGCTTTTAGCTTCAATATTGGGGTTATAGAATTCCATTCATTAATTCCAGGCCGCTTGCAGCCTGACCTGCCAATCAAGCTCTTTTAGTTCCAACAATACACCCCCATGGTTTTTTATCATCTACTTCCACATGATCTATTATGCTGTAAGTGAACTGATGCCCAGGGAAATCTTTGCAATGCTTAGCTAAAGCATTAATTATATTTAGTTTTCTAATTGCATACTCATGCTCATATATCCATTGGGAAAACTTCCTCTCTGTTTTCCCTATATAATAAGCTAAGCATGATTTACATTTACTTAAATATACTACTGCCCTAGATTCACAATTAAATTTTCCTCTTATGAAATATTTTTTACCCCTTATATTAAATTCATTATTTATTTCTACTTTGTGGCACCATTTACAAGCTCCACATTTTTTCATATCCTCCATCTTATTATTGCAATTCTCCTTATATTTTAATAGGTCTTTTAAATTTTTGCCCCCTCCTATTAACTATAAGTGTTTTTTCACCAAATAGGTTCCTAAAATCTTCCCCTTCACTTAATACGATCCAATTTTTCTCAAAAATCCATCTCAGCAATCTAAAATCCTCAAAAAATGTTATTAATGCTTCTGAAAATCTATTATTATCTTCCACTATATTATGTGTTTCATATAAATCATTATTCCTTAACGTTCTTTCATCTAGTTCATATGTTACTGCTTCACATGAAGTATTTACTCTATCTAAAATTCTCTCCCTTTTAATGACTACTTCTATACTTTCATCCACAAATTCACCAGGGTATTCTCTAACACGGAAGCATTAATAACAACATATTGTGAAAATTTTGGATTGTTGAGATGGATTTTTGAGAAAAATTGGATCGTATTAAGTGAAGAGGAAGATTTAAGGAACCTATTTGGTGAAAAAACATAAAGTTAATAGGAGGGACAAAAATTTAAAAGACCTATTAAAATATAAGGAGAATTGTAATAACAATATGATGGAGGGTATGAAAAAATGTGGAGCATATAAATGGTGCCACAAAGTAGAAACAAATAATGAATTTAATATAAGGCATAAAAAATATTTCATAAGAGAAAAATTTAATTGCGACTCTAGGGCAGTAGTATATTTAAGTAAATGTAAATCATGCTTAGCTTATTATATAGGGAAAACAGAGAGGAAGTTTTACCAATGGATATATGAGCAGGAGTACACAATTAGAAAACGAAATATAACTAATGCTTTAGCTAAGCATTGCAAAGATTTCCCTGGGCATCAGTTCACTTACAGCATAATAGAGTATGTGGAAACAGATGATAAAAAACCACGGGGTGTATTGCTGGAACTAAAAGAGCTTGAATGGCAGGTCTGGCTGCAAGCGGATAGTTGGCCTGGAATAAATGAATGGAATTCTATAGCCTCAATATTGAAGCTAAAAGCATTAAAAAGAAATAAAATTAAGTAAGGTAGAAAGAATAATCTATTTAATTGAATTATTTATATATATTCCTTAACAATATGTATATTTAGTTATTAATTATTTATTAATTATTGAAAAAAAGGTATAATTATGCATGAATAGGGCAGTATTCCTTTAAATGAAATGTAAAAGTCAACGAAGGAAATTATGTCATCACAGAAAGGTGTACTTAAGAAGTGTAATGTTAATAAATGATGTCTGAAGAAGTTTAACATTTATTTAAACGAAAGCGCTAACCTTTTATTATATTTTATTGTAGAATAAATTTTCGTGGCTTTTTTAACCTTGGAGTGGTGATTCATTCCTGGAGATACAGCTGACAAGTTGCCCGTTTTGCTTTTATACATATATGTGTATATATATATATATATATATATATCTATATATATATATATATATATATATCTATATATATATATATATATATATATATATCTATATATATCTATATATATATATCTATATATATATATATATATACATATATATATATGGGTGTGTGTGTGTGTGGACATTTTATACACACACACACACACACACACACATATATATATATATATATATATATATATATATATATATATATATATGCACACACACACGGGTACAAACTATAGGTTAGTGTGTGCGTGTGTTGTGCAGATATATATATATATATATATATATATATATAGGTACACTTCACATTCTCGAAGTACTGAAATCTCAAATTTCAGTATCTCGAGACTAAAATATCGAAAGCCCAGTTGCACGAAAGTCCACATAACCGCATCTGGAAATGTCGAATCAGTGGTTGTGGTGGTGCACTGTGTTAATGGATAGCTGGAAATTCAGGTAAGTGTTTATACTTTAAGGGTTTTGGGTAGGGATTTTAGTGTATGCTAGTGTGTTGGGAAGTTGTAGGTGTAGGATACAGTATGTAGGTAAGAGTGCGAGTGTGGTGGTGTTTGTACGTATGTGATGTGTGTCTGTGCGAGGGGAATGTAGTGTGTGTAGTTGTGGGTTTAGTGTTTTTGTCTTTTCAGTGCGATCTCAGAGTTAGCATATATAAGTAGCGGGGGGGGGGGGGGTGCAGCAGGGCTTGCCTCCCTGCTTATATGTAGGGTAGGTTTGTGTATTTGTGTTGTTGTGTTGTCTGTTGTAGTGTGGGGAGAAAGGTGTATTTGTGTTTGTTTGTGTGGTGGAGGGTGTATTTAAAAAAGTCACGATTTCGAATTTTGCGCTTTTGGGGTTTCAGTATTTGGAATTTTCGGCTTTATAGTCTGGAGATACTGAAATTTGAGATTTCAGTATTTCGAGATTATGAAGTGAATCTATATATATATATATATATATATATATATATATATATATATATATACACACACATACATATTTATATACACAAACACACACACATATATATATATATATATATATATATATATACATGCATACATATGCACACACACACGCATATGATATATACACACACAGGTACATACTACCTGGTTGGTGGACTATTAGTTCAAATGCATTTCATGAGTAAATTGATCAAACAGAGAACAGTTTAAATGGAGTCCGCTGGAGACAAGTTTTTTTTTTGCAAGATCACTGAATACCACAGGCAGGGTAATCCCCACCCCAGTATTGTGCAATCTTGCAATTGGTATATTTAAGTAGCAGGGGGTTTGTCCCCCTGCAAAAACACTCACTTTAGGTTTGTTTTTTCTCAGTAAGCCTGTTTTTCAAATAATTTTGTTTGATAAAATGGATTTTTATGAAGTTGTACTTTGACCATTTCCTCATAAACCTTTATAGAAATGTATACAAACACATTTTTTCATTTTTAATCAAAATTACATGCATTCTTTATTTATGTAATCCCTCCTAGTTACCCTAGGACATTATTCTTAAAGTCCAAAACATTACTCTGCATGCACTTTCCCCACAAATACCACTGATTTAACTTATTCCTACCCTCTCCCAATGATTTCATCTGTAGTTTATTTGGTGTAATCAATTACCTACCTTGTCTATGACATGTTTACTATTTGAATTCTATTTTCTTTTAACACCAGATCTATAATAATACACTTCAAGTCTCTTTTTTTTAATCATCTTCTGTTTACTTACTTCCCATAGATTTCTTTTAGGTCAAAGCTAATTACTTTTTAATCCATATGCCAAGTTGCTTTGTTTTATCATGCCTCCATGGATAATGTTGCACTAACTCAATTGAAGGCACAGTTTACAGTTGTCACCTTTGTTTAAAATTAATTCAGTTTATATCCAGAAAAACATTAGAACTGTCTCAAGGATTTACAAAAACAGGTATCTTGTTCTGGATTTGACAAATGCAAAACACTATCACCACAAATAAAGCCAATGTTTGGCATCCATACCAACTGTAGCTCTGAATTTGTAAACCTCTTATTCTTCTAACTTAATACTCCAAGTGCAACACAGACAACAAAGGGAAGAATGAACAATCCTGACTGGTTCCTCTACTCAAACCCAGCCTGACAGAAAGGAACCCTCACTATCTTTAATTTTGCCTCTAAACCTTCAAGTATTTTACTAATTTATTAACTTTATTATTTCACGTGGGACTCAGATCACATCACTACCCTGCTAATAAACTTATAGGTGATTCTGTGAAATGCCTCCCCAGCAGTGGCGGCTGGTGATTTCACATCAAAGGGGGGCTGCAGGAGACAGCTGAATGGGTGGGGTCAATGGGAAGGGGTGTGGCCAACTAGAAAGGGGGGGGGGTTATGCTCAAAACCACAAGAAACTAACTAAATACACTGCCGTGGGTGCCAAATCGTCATTATAAGAGTCCAATCAAGACAAAATGAAGTGTAGAAGAATAAAAATATTTCAATGCATTGGCTGCATGACAGCTTACTTAATATCTAGATGGAAACAAAAAGGTTGTGAGGCATGAAAAAATAAAATTACTTTTTTAAATACATTAATGGAATGCCAGTCAAAATCAAGTATAAGAAAAACAAGCAGCACTCAACTCAAACCACTTCTTGCACTGCAGTTCTAATTATAATTTATATTCAGCTTTATTAAAGTACCAAGTAACATGCTGAAAGTAGAAATCTCTGATGCCCCCACTTGTAAAAATGTTCCTTATCCAAGAAAAGACCTACTGCCTGACAACTATCTACTTGTTTCATGGGGAAAACATGATCAAAGTAAAAAATGAAAAGCAAACAAGAAATAAGCTCAAGATGCATTGCTTAAAAGGAATACTGTACAGGTTATGGACCACACAATTGGCATTCTGTTTAGTTTACGGGTAAAGCCTGCAGAGATGACTGGAAGTCTCCAAATGTAATGAGCTTCTTAAAATAATGTAATCCGGTCCTTTATTACAAATACTGTCATATGCATTTCAATACCCAAGGCTTATACATTATCTAGTTAAGTATTCTCTACATGGCAACAACGGAAAGGCTTTCGATGTTGGCAATTCTTTAACAGTATGCTTATTAAAGCTTGCTTGCATCTTACAATCTCAGCCAAGCTCAACTGATTGTCATTAAAGTATTGCTACTTAAACACAGAGCAACAGGCACTGAGTAATAAGCATAAATCAACAGTACAAAAAATATGACAGAAACCAGACCATTCTGCAAAAATCAAGAACAGTTGAAAAGCCATTCCTGTACTTGTGTCTACCTTGGATGGGGGGATACCCTGCACATTTACACTGCATAACTACTCCTTGCCTTGCTTTGACACATCCAGAGTCACTACATGGGGGAGTGGGGTGCAACAAGTATGTCACAATTTGAAATGTCTCTGGCTGACTGTGATGACCCTAACACATTTGTCATACCTCTCAACCTCAGAGCAAGAAATCTGGACAAAGCCATACAAAGAAGTGGGACAAACACCCAAAAACAAGGGCAATTTTTAAAAATATTGCTCTTATAAACTTAGAAAGATAATAGAATAGGTCTTGCATTGGTATGAATTTTCTGAATGGTATGAAATCTGACACTCAAATGTCTGTCATTTTCTAACTTCAGTCTTTAATGATTTGTCACTAATTTGCCAAAAAAACACAATTTTATGAAAAATGGACCAAACGTGATGTAAAAATATAAAATAGCCACACAATACAGCTGGGAACCTGTCAAAGTAGGGACACTTTAATATTAGTACTGCTAACTTGAGCAGCTGACAAAATAAAAGAATCTACATGCATTTCTGAAATAAAAAGTAATTTATAACTATGATTACAAATTGTAAACCCTCCATGCTTTCTTCCAAAATTGCTATTTTGCGGAGGGATTATTAGGGGAAGAGCAACATTTTGAGCCAAAATCAGGGACAGTTGAGAGGTTTGGCTATGCCTAATTCTATAAAGCAATTTGCATGTATGTACCTCTCAACCTGTTAATGCAGTAAATCTGGACAAGGCCAAATATATTGGGGGAACCTATAAACAGTACTAAAATTGCTCTTGTATAAACTGAGACAGTTGATAGAACAAGTCTTACTTTAGCATGCATTGGTTATGAAGTCTGAAACTCAGTGTGTCATTATTTAGTGACTTAATTCCTAAATGATTTGCCACAAATTTTATGAGGAACAAACCAAAAATAAGAAGCAAAAATCTATTCATTCTTTGAAAATCTGGACAGTTGGGAGGTATAGTTCAGCTGGGGCTTTCTAAGTTTGCTGCCCTTCCCCCTCACAAAATCATGGTCAAATGGAGCCTCCTCCTGCAGCCATTCCAATGATCCCATTACTTGGCTATTTCACTCCAATTACCATAAACACTAATGCGCATACGGATTTACTTCCATGATGATTTGGACTTCATTTGAAAGTTTTATTTTGCATTTTACAGCACAAACACCAAGCCATCTGCTAAACAAACTTAGCATTAAAACTTCTCTGCCCTTGAAACGCACATTCATTGAAACAGCATTGAAACCCACATTCAAAGAAAATACATTTTACCAGTGGCAGATAAAGATTAATTCTGGGCTGTTTTCAAATCATAGGCCCCTTGCATATGAAACATACATATGCTCTTTGATACACCTTCCTATTGTTTTGAATATTTTTCCAGTAAACAATGAAACAAAATGCATGCACCAATAATGACAAAACTGCCCAATTCAGAACATTTCCTTCATCAAAGTCTACTCAAACTTCTACAGTCCACCATTATCAGTAAATATGCACAATTCTACAGTCCACCATTATCAGTAAATATGCACAATCTCTGAAGTAAAAAAAGTCATCTAAATAATTCCACATTAAATAAGTCTGTAACTAATGAAGAGGTTGCTGCTAGCAAAAATCTTTATATTTCATGGTTTCATCGAAAAATAAAGTGTCTGATGCCCCTGAGGAATAAATTGCCTATATTACATTAAAAATGATAAGCTAGTAATATTGCAATAGGAAATGGATGGCAAACAGATAACAGGCTCATAGTTAGTATCAACTTTTTCAGTACAGCAGCATTCACCCCTTGTGAGAGTAGAACCAACAACCTTCTGCATCAAAAGCAAGTACACAACCTGTTGTGCTATTAACATTGCAAGCTGATTTTCCTCAAGCAGCACTAAACTTCTGTTCCCCTGCAGCTCTCAGCTCCTTGTAAAATCTATTCAATACTCAACTGCATCTCAACTTTGCAGCACAAGAAATCTGGAAAAAGACAAATTTATTGGGGGGGGGGGCACATTAAACAATGCTTGTATAATCTTGGAAAGTTGTAGAAAATGCTGTTACCACCATACATTTTACTGCCAAGGTCCCTGTGCAAAAGAGTTAGAGCAACATACCACTACGCCATATCAGCTGCTTTGTGAAAGAGAGGAAGACTGAAACTTAAATGGCTATCATTTAATGAATTCAGTTCTCACCATAGCTGTCAACCTCTTAGCACAAAACACCTGGACAAACGCAATAATGAGGGAATACAGCCCTCGGACATATTCAGCGAATTCAGTTCTTGACATAGTTGTCAACCTTAGCACAAAAAACCTGGACAAAGCCAATAATGGGGCAATACAGTCCCAAAAATAAGGACACATTTCAAATATTCATCTTATAAACTTAGAAAATTGTTAGAATAAAAGGTTGTGTTACTATGTATTTTCTGAAGAATATGAAGTCTGAAATTCAAATGCCTGTCAATTTTATTTAATATTTGTTAATGAGGACAATCTGACTTGGAACAAAAAAAACTATTTTCAGCAGAGGCCCAAGAAGAAATAATGCAGACATGTCTTTATAACATGGGAGGACACAAAAGCAAACCCACACAAACACAGGGAGAAGATGCAGACCCCACACAGAAGGCACCCCAGCCAAGAATCAAACCCAAGAACCTGCAACTGTAAAGCAACAATACTACCACTGCACCATCAAATATCAAGCATTGCAACATTTAGAAACCACAGATATTATGAGGAACAGATCAGATTAAACAGGAGGCAAAAATCTGCAATTTTTTTACAAATGGTGGTGGGTAGGGAATTCAGGTCCTTAACACCTGCATACAAGGTACAGGGTTCAAGCCTGAGTATCTCTACCCAACACCATTTGTTCTCTAGCCACCAGTATATAATAACTGGGTCATTTTACACATACTCCCTACTTCTGTCTCTTTCTTTCTCTCTCTCTCACACACACACACACACACACACACACACACACACACACACACACACACACACACACACACAGTCCCTTCTTCTGTCTCTTTCTCTCTCTCACACACACAGTCCCTTCTTCTGTCTATTTCTTTCTCTCTCTCTCAAACACACACACACAGTCCCTTATTCTGTCTCTTTCTTTCTCACACACACACACAGTCCCTTCTTCTGTCTCTTTCTTTCTCTCTCACACACACACACACACACACACACACACACACACACACCTTCTTCTGTCTCTTTCTTTCTTTCTTTCTCTCTCTCTCACACACACACACACAGTCCCTTCTGTCTCTTTCTTTCTCTCTCTCACACACACACAGTCCCTTCTTCTGTCTCTTTCTTTCTTTCTCTCTCTCTCTCTCACACACACACACACACACACACACACAGTCCCTTCTTCTGTCTCTTTCTTCCTCTCTCTCACACACACTCTCTCTCACACACAGTCCCTTTTTCTGTCTCTTTCTCACACACACACACACACACACACACACACACACACACACACACAGTCCCTTCTTCTGCCTCTTTCGTTCACACGCGCACACACACACTCCTACCAGTCCAGCGATCACCAGATCAGCTACTACCCGGCTGCACACACTCCTACCAGCCCAGCGATCAGCTCTCCTGCACGACCCAATCCAGCGACCACATACTAAATCCTCCTGCATACGACCCGGCCAATCAGCTACTAAATCCTCCTGCATACGACCCGGCCGCACACACTCCTACCAGCCCAGCAATCAGCTCGCTCTCCTGCACGACCCAATCCAGCGACCACCGACTCCTCCTGCATACGACCAGGCCGGTACATCCAATCCAGGATTGACCAAGTAAACTCCTGCATGCTGCTGCTAGTAAATCCTGCATGCTCCTCCTTCACCAAACGACCGATCAGTACTCCCGCGCATGCACTAAGTCTCGCAAGTCCTGCGAGAGCAGCTCAGTCCTCTTATTGGCTCTGACTGCGGCTGAAGCAGTCCGGAGCTCCTCTGTGTGGTGCGGTTGTCACCGCACAGAATCATGGTATCTCACAGCAATGCTTGCTGGGTACCCGTTTGTCCCTATCCGGACTGCCGGTAAGGCAGTCATAAATTTTTTGTTTCACAGATATTTTTTTGTTTTATTTTGTAGGTGGGGGGGCTGCAGTCCGGCAGTCCGATAGGACGAGCCGCCCCTGCTCCCCAGTATCCAGGCTTACCAACAAAAATTGTGTTGTCATACTTGGTTACCTCCTGTATAATTGCTTTATTAACATGATCAAATGCAGGTCTCATTTTCATATTACAATGATCTACTAGTGTTGGCATGGTTTCTAGCATTCTTTTAGCCACTATAAACAGGAACACCTTTTATCAAAACTGAAAATGGTCTGTATGATGCAAGGTTCTTTCTCTTTTTAGCAGCAGTCATCAATGCCTTTTTCCAATATGCAGGCACTTCTCCCCCCATACAAGACATTACAGCATGAAGGCTTTCAAGACCTTAAAATTTCTTACCTTCTAACTTCAAAAGTTCCAAGGGATGGCCTCAGTTCCAGACGATCTTCTTAAGGAATGACTATATATTACAATTTTTCCCTACCTATCCACACTGTTAATTGTTCAGCCTCCTCTTCCTCTAATGTTGAGGTATTTGAATCATATTTATGTTTACAGAGTAATGGTTCAGTGAATGCCAAAACTCTTAACCCAACTAGTTGGAATCACTTTTGGAGAATTCCAGAGCAAGGCTTTTTAGAAGGGGAAGAGGTGCTGCATTCCTTGTCTGCAAGGACAACCCCACACACACACATGTATACACCGAATGAGGCCACATAACAGTGATGAAAAGTGAAAACTCCACAGTCGAAATAAGTGGTTACAGAAACTGTGGCAAGCCTCACATTTAAACTATACACAATTATTTCCAATCTGCATCTTTTCCTGACTTCACAGGTCCTCTGCTTTATACAGATTTTCACAGAATTTCCCAAATCTTTCTGATATCTCCTAATTTACAGCTATTCTCCTTGCCCTAGGGTCTTCTGAGTTTAACTACTGACCTTTCTAATTTCTGTTGCCTAAGTCTTATGGTCAGGGAATGCAGTCAAAATATTACTAACTACTATACTTCTACACTCATGGATGTTATCCCAAGTGGTAATTGTTTTCACTGTCCTCCCCGCGGTTGGGTAGCATTCGAAAGACATGCATGCGTAAATGGGCGTACCTTCGTTGAAGGTTGGGCGTCGAGCTGGCACCTCAGCGTTTCGTAAAAAAATCTACTGCCAATCATTAGCGGACCGGAGTTTCGCTGTGGCGACCCCTCACCGGGAAAAAGTCGAAAGACAACATAAATCCACTCCTTTATCCTTAAGTTTCCATTTTTTTTTTTTATTTTGTAGTAACTTAACTTTTGCGAACACTTCTAAATAGTTTCTATCATTTTCCTTATTTCTACCATATATTTCAAGCCCAATTCTATCTTTTGCTAGGCATCAGCTACCCTTCTGGAGTAGTGTCTGACTTTCCCAAAAGATCTTGAAGTTTTCCATTAACCAACCCCTGAAGTATTTTCTTTTCAATAAATATGCAGAGAAAACACAAATGTCTCTCTCCGTTTTACTTCACTGAATTCTTAACCTAGTCATGTGACATGATCAGTCGCAGTTATTTGATAAATATCAAATTTTCAAGCAAACATGCTCCTGTTAAGTATTTTCATCCGGTCTAGCCTAGTTACTAGATTGTGGAGAAAAGTAAGTTTGTTCCATATGGCATCCTATTAACTGAGAAACATACTCCATGCCAAACAATTTCACGTACTACTATAAAACTCTTTTTCTAGTATGTCTCCTTTCTAGGCCCCCCCCAACATATCTTCATTACTACTGTAAATGTTCCAGTCATCTACCATACATGTATTTATTTATATTTGTTTACCGGAGTAGTGCACTGATCTCAGTGGACCATTTGCAAGCACAGCCCAGGTGAATAGGATCACATAAGAAATGAGCAAAACATTTACAGATAAAAGGATAAGCTAAAAAACAAATTATATAGATAGATATTTACATATGCAGCAATATGCTATTGCATTTAGTTCAAGAAGAACTTTACAACGTTAAAACGTAGATGGAAAAATGGAATTATGCTTAGCAAAGCTTTATGGATAAGATGTAGCCATAATGACAGAGATGCATTACGCCAGAAGGATAGCAGCATATTATTATATAGAGAGGTATTAGACATGCCTTGTTGAATCTTATTTCTTGCATATATAAGACATACCACTTACGTTTAAAGGGGAATATAAATACATGTCAAAGCAATTATCTTTCCTATCCAATAACCTCCTCTCATTACAAATCTTCCATCATTTTTCATCCTCTATCACTACTGGTACTCCTTTCCCTATCATCATTATTCATCCTCTTTTCCTTCATCAGTGGTACTCTGTTAAAAAAGGGATTCCAAGGAGGATATTAATCAAGACAACATGCTCCATTTCTACCTAGATGCATCACTATGTGCATGTTAAAAAAAGGACTTTTTTAATGTAAATCTAACATTATCTGCCAAAGCCATTTTAAAACGTAAATGTTACCTCTTGAGGATCTCTCAAAAATGGCTACCTCAACAGTCTGTCCACACATCTCAATTCCTGAAGTTCCCAAATGCTTCTACTCAACACAGCCATTTACCTACCAATAGAATTTTTAAACATCTTTATTTAATCCTGTTTTAAAAAGTGATATAATAGAAGAGCAAACGAGCCATATTAACACTTTTCATGCAGTAAACATGTTTTGTTTTAGCAATTACTCAACTCCAATATTACACAAATTACTCAATCTTGTCTTTTTACAGTCCTGTATGTACTGCTCCCACAAATTCCATTTATGTCCAAGTTACTTACTCCTTCCCCTTTCTGAGAATTCCATTGCTTGTTCTTTTATCTTTTTTACAATATTCAGTTATATAATCAGTTATATAATTATAGTAAGTTTAGATTTCAGTTTCCTTTTTCTAGTAATGACTTCTTTGCCAGTTGTTGTGTCTTTTGGCTTATCCCGGTTAGGGGTCGCCACAGCGGAACTCCGGTCCGTTAATGTTTGGTAGTGGATTTTTTATGTGCCGAGTTACCAGCCCTGATGCACAGCCTTCAATGAAGGCACGCCCATTCATGCATGCCTCCACACAGAAGACGCTCTAACCGAGAATCGAACGCAACAACGTCTTGCTGTGAGGCAACAACGCTACCGCAGCACCACTATCGCGGGTCCAATGACTTCTTTGCCAGTCAACAGCATTAAACTTAGTAAGGCCTTACGATATGTAGGCAATGTAGATCCTGTATCCCAATGCAAAAGAACCATTTCCTTAGTTACAATGATTTGCTCTCCCAAGAATTCTGACAAAGTACTCTGTAGAGACTTAAAAATCTACCAATTCATTACATTCCCCAAAAACATGTTCCCAATTAGTTCTCTTTGCCCCATCACCCCTCCAAGCATTCACTATCAACCGAAGGAAGAATTCTCTGAAGTCCGCTATAAAATAGCAATAGAAAAATGTTCCAATAGCAATAGAAAAACTTCTTACACCTTCTGGACTCTGTTGCATAGTTGTGAGCTGTACAGCTGTCCTTTCATTGTTCATTTGTAAACTGCCTGTCCATTATCTCTTCCCAATCTCCTCTAACCACCTCTGACCGATTCTTGTAGTTAAGCATGGAATATCATACATATCCTACTAATTATCTAATATAATTATCTCCTCTCTATAATGTAATAAGTATCCCCTGGAAAACAACACTTGCTGTATGTAAATATGTGCCTCAATCTTATATTTTTTGGACTGCTTTGGATAGAACTGTATAAACCTACTTTGAATTTACATTAACATACTAATGTTACATTGTTACCATGATATGTACTGTCTAAAACTAATATAAATGTTTACTATAATTTCGTATGTGGAGCTTTTCTCACCGGGCCGCCACTAAAAATGGACTCCATGTCCAGTCGGATTATCCCGGTAAACAAATGTCAAATAAATAAAACTGCCGGCAGCTTCTGTTCTACCTTCAAATGCAAAACTCTACCAGAGCTAGTGTTTCACTTACCACTCCCTTATCCCTTTTTCTTTGCCTATACTCATCAATTCCTGGTAAGTAAGGCAGTTTCTAATCTGGAGTAACTTCTGCTTGGCCTCATCCCACTCTTGTTACCTTTCACTTTCTAGTTATTTACTCCTAATGTCTTGGTTCCTTTGCTAATTTTTCTGCAGTAAATTCCAGCCCCCCAGGCTATTTTGTATACCTTTGCTTGTAGTCATCCTTATAGAAAAAAGAAGTTATGTCTTACCGTAACGTTCCATCTAAGTTGTTGATCTTCTTCCAGTCATCATTGATGGGTTCGGAAAGTACAGTTGTGTACACTTACCATAAATGCAGATGTTCAAGTGTGTTCACTGTTGCAGTCATTACATTTGGGTAATCCTGCTGGTAGGTTGCCCTCAGTCGGCCTGAATTCCAAAGTCTTGGGTCCTGCGTCGGCTGCTGTCACCCCTTCCCTGACATCAGGTCGTCAGGGGTATAAATGAAGCAGCCGACGCCATTTTCTTCAGTTTTTCTTGCCCCAGATGTCAGGTGCCCCAAAAAAGGGCAGCCAAAATTTATATATATCTAAAAATACATGCACCAATATAAACTTTACCGTGATCTACAAGCAAATACACCACATAGGTTGCATAAATCAGAGAAGGAAAGTTAAGTTCCAGCAGAAAAAAAGGGGATGGCTGGTGGGTAACCTGGACTGCAACAGTGAATACACTCGAACATCTACATTTATGGTAAGTGTACACAACTGTACTATGTTCTTCGTGTTTCACTGTTGCAGTCATTACATTTGGGTAGAGTCCCAAAGCTATGGTTGGGAGGCTGGAGCTAAACAGCATTAGGAGTGGCTATGAGGCCCTGCAGAACTGCAGTGGCAAAGCCTGCCCTGGATTTAGAGTAGAGTGGCAGATGATAGTGTTTTGTAAAGGTGTGCACTGAACTCCAAGTAGCAGCCTCTAAAATGTCTTTGGTTGGTAATCCCCTGAGAAAGGCTGCTGAAGTGGCTGCAGCTCTGGTTGAATGTGGCCTAATGCCCTTAGGCACTGGCTTGCCATGTTGAAAATAGCAGAAACAAATGCAGTGGCCTATCCACTTTTAAATAGTCTGCTTTGAGATAGCCTTTCCCTGTGATCCTGCAGCATATGCCACTAGTAATTGCTCTGTCTTCCTGAAAACGTTGGTTCTGTCCAAGTAGAATCTAAGCTGTCTGTGTACGTCCAAGGAATGCAGAATTCTCTCCCCCTTGCTCTGTGGATTTGGATAAAAAGTCGGCAGATGAATAGTTTAGTTAAGGGTCACACTGGACTCCACTTTAGGCATGAATGTCGGGTTTGTCCTCAGAGAAACGCTGTCTGGATAAAACATGATAAAAGGTTCCACAGCCATGAGTGCCTGTAGCTCTGAAATTCATCTTGCAGAAGTTATTGCTAGGAGCAGAGCTGTTTTCCAAGATAAAAACTTTTTATCAGCAGTAGCAGCTGGCTCAAAAGGAGGCAGGGTGAGTTTTTCCAAGACACAGTTGAGGTCCCATGCAGGTACTGGGGATCTCCTTGGAGGCCTTACATTTTTGGCTCCTCTGAGGTACTGCTTTAATCAAGGATGAGAAAAGATTGGTGGCTCTGTATTGTAATGAGCAGAAATGGCAGAGGCATGAATTTTAATTAATGAAAAAGATAGGCCTTTGTCCAGCATCTCAGTTAAGTATTGAAAGATCTGAGGAATATTTGGTACAGCTGTATCAGTTCCTTGTGCCTGGTTCCAAACACAGAATCTCTTCCATTTTCCAGCATAAGATTTTCTAGTACTAGGCCTTCTGGCTTCCAAAATGACATCCATCACAGCTTTACTGAGAGGTGTGTTTTGTATGATTATATTATCCGCCATGCTGTCAGGTTTATAGTCCTGAGTTGGCTGTGCAGGATCTGATTGTTTTGCTGAGACAGTAGATGGGGTATTTGAGGTAAGGTCCAAGCTGGGCATTGAGACAAGTTCCTTAGGACTGGATACCAGTACTGGCGGGGCCAGTCTGGGGCAATCAGTATCATCTTTGGCTTCTCCTGTCTGACCTTTAGGAGTACCTTGGGGAGGAGTGGCAGTGGAGGAAAGGCATATACTGATAGGTTTTTCCAGCTGAAAGATAGGGCGCCCATTTTCCATGCTTGTCTGTGATAAGTCCTTGTGCAGAATCTTTTTAGTTGGTAGTTGTGAGGGGCGGCAAATAGATCTATGTCCGGGCATCCCCATTTCCTTATCATCATGCTGAAGACTTGTGGATCCAGCTGCCACTCGTGGGGATCCATGAGGTTTCTGCTTAGTTCATCTGCCAGAGTATTTTCCTTTCCTGGCAGGAATTGTACGTGCAGATGTAGTTGATAAGTCAATGCTGTGTTCCACAAAGTCATGGCTAGTCTGCAAAGGGGTGAGAATGTGTGCCCCCCCTGCTTGTTTATATACCACATGACCGTGGTGTTGTCTGTCTTTATCAGTAGTTGTCCCGGATGAAGTAGGTCCTTGAAGGCTGTCAGAGCATTTTGAACAGCTAGCATCTCTTTCTGATTGATATGTAGGATGCATTTGGTTTGAGGACCATGTGCCCTGAATGCATCTTCCTGCCATGTGGGCCCCCCAGGCATAATCTGATGCATTCGTTGTTAGTGTCTGCCTGACTGGGGTAATTGTGAATGGCTGTCCCTTGGTTCTGGTGACAAGCCTTCACCCACCATCGAAACTCCTGTTGCAGGCAGGGAATGAGAGTAATCATTGTCTCCAGGCTGTTGCAATGTTGAGTACAAACACTTTTTAGGTACCACTGAAGTTTCCTCATATGAAGTCTTGCATATGAAATTAGTAGGATGTAGGATGCCATAAAGCCCAAAGCCTGCAGAATTTTTCTTGCAGATAAGTGGGCCTTTCTTGCCAACATTTTGAAATAGGTAGTCAGTTGCCTTTGCTTGCCTGGCATGAGATAAGCCATCTGGGCAGTTGTATTTAAGCTTGCACCCAGGAATATTATCTCTTGAGAGGGTACTAGTTTTGATTTCTTTTCATTGACTGTGTACCCTAGGCATGTTAGAAGTCTTTTCACAAATGCCAGATGCTGTAGAAGAATGCCCTTGTTCTCAGCTTGAATTAGACAGTCGTCCAGATAAGGATATATTTGTATTCCTCTTTGTCTGCAGAATGCAATTACTGGTGCCAGAAACTTTGTAAAGACCGTGGGCGCAGTAGATAAGCCAAAGGGCAGTGCAGAGAATTGGTAATGCATTGAGCCAGCCTTGAATCGGAGGTATCTTCTGCATGTTTGCCTGATTGGGACATGCAGGTATGCCTCTTTTAGGTCTAAAGTCACAAGCCAAGCATTCTTGCTCAGCATGGGCAGAAGCTGGTGCAAAGTCAACATTTTGAATTTTGGTATATCCAGGAATGTGTTCAAAATAGATAGGTCCAGTATTGGTCTCCAGGCCTTGTCCTTTCTGGGTACCAAAAATAGTCTTGAGTAAAATCCTTGTCCCTGCGTTTGCTCTGGTACTTGTTGAATGGCCCCCATGTCCAAGAGGGATGAGACTTATTTTTGTGCCTCTGCCCATTGATTTTTTGGCAGATGTGGCCAGTTGTTTGCCTTTGGCAGGTATGGAAATGAAACTTGTAGCCTTGTGACACTATGCTTAGAACCCACTTGTCCTGGGTTATAATGTGCCAATTTTGAGAAAAAAGAGCTAATTTTCCCCGAGGGTGCTGCCAGGAGATAAGTGCTTGGTGCAGGCAGGGGGAAGTCATTGGGACTGTTTCCTGTAAGGTTGTGATTTGTCTTCTCCAACTTTGGAGGTAGAAGCACCCCATTGCTTTGACCTGTATGAACCTTGCCTCCTGGGATCTGCCTCTAGGGCGTCTGGATCTGCCCCTTTGGGGTCGGTCTGACACAGGAAAGGGCCAATTCTTTGTAGGCCAGTGTCTACTAAACCTAGGTGGCTGTACTTGTAAAAAATCTTATGACAGTTTGCATAGATTTAGCTTTGTCCTCCATTTTCCTTAACACCAAACAAAGTATCATGCTGTAAAGGTGCATCTAATAATTTAACTTTCACATGATCAGGCAGATTTTGTTCCTTTAACCAAGCATGCCTCCTAATTACAGAACCCGTAACTGCGGCCCTGCAAGGGGCCTCCAAAGAATCAAAACCACATTGCAAAGTATGCTTTCCAACTTGTTCAGCTGCATGCAATAAATCCTGCATTTCCTTGTTTTCTGCACATTCAGAACTTAACAACATTTTCTGTTTAAGCAACGCCATTACATGTTGCTGATATTTGTGCATATGAAACTGACAGTTTAAGGCCCTTATAGCCAAGGTAGCAGATGTGTAAACCTTTTGTCCCCATCTATCCAGTGCCCTAGAATCTCTGTCAGACGGGGTAGGGTTTTTCTGCAGTGGAAGCCTTAACTCCTTTGGGACCCTGTGAAATAGTCTCTGGGTCTGCAGCAGGGTTTTTAAAAAAGGAATTTATGAGAGTCAGGAACCCTGTAGTATCTATCAGGCTAAACAGGAGCTGGAGGTAAGGAGTCAGGGGTAAGACTAGACTCCAAAAACACATCTACAATGTCTAACACAGGTGGCATGGCTAGAGGTCTGTGTTGAGGTAGTAAAAGGAAATCTCGAGCCTCTTTTTGATTCTGAAAAATCTTGGCTCTCCCAGTGGAAAAGCTCCCTCATGGTATGCAAGGTTTCCCCAAAAGAATAGTCCTCTGGAGGAGAAGCTGAAGGTATAGATTCTTCAGCATCAGAATCCTCAAAGGGGGGAAGAGAATATTCCTGATCAGAAGAGGAATCAGAAGAAATAGAAACCTGATCTGAAGATTCATAGTCAGTCTCTTGCCTAGGCCTCTTATCAGGAAAGGGATGGGAACCCCTGATCAAGGTAATCAAGTCTTCGGCCATTTTGAGCATCTGTTTTTTGGGCATAGAGGCCTGTCCATGTGGCTCTTGAGTTTGTTTCTTTGCTTTAGAAGGTGCTTTAGTCTTTACCTTTGAAGCTGAAGTCGGTTTGATGTAAAGATGTTTAGGTCTGAATACACCCTCAGAAGCCGGTGCCTGCTCAGTGGCTCCGGACCCATCTGATGGAATAGTATCAGAGGCTCCAATACCTTGAGTTTCCAGCGGCATGGCCGACTCCACGTGGGAGTCGGTAGCTGCCTGCGACTCTAAAGTAGTGGGCGTCAGGGGCTGCGAAAGCGCCTCACTGAGAACCGGCGACTGGCTTAGGAGAAGCTTTGTCATCAGTTTTGGGCCTCGGGTGTTTATCTCTCTCCTTTTCTTTGCGTTTTTTGTGAACTCCGGCAGTCGTATGGCTATCCGACGACATTTCTGGATAATTAAACCAGCATCCAAAATAGTTTAAAGCAAAATCATACCAATGCTTAATAGTGCGTTGGTTAAATCTAGCACAAAACCGACAACCAGAAATGTTGTCATCAGGGCCTAGGCAAGGAATACAGTAAGAATGAAAGTCCTTATGAGGTATTCGCTTTCGACAAGAAATACAATTATTTACTTTTTCTGACATCGGTCTGGAGCAAGAAAAAAGTTTCCCCAACGGGGTACTTAGCTTTATTGAAGACTTCGGATCTGAAATTCGAACAAGAAAATCTTAGGAGTCGGCCGACCGGCACTTGCGAAATGCTTCTGCTTTGGGCACCGCGAAGCAAGAAAGACTGAAGAAAATGGCGTTGGCTGCTTCTTTTATACCCTGATGTCAGGGAAGGGGCGACAGCAGCTGATGCAGGACCCAGGACTTTGGAATTCAGGCCGACTGAGGGCAACCTGCCAGCAGGATTACCCAAATGTAATGACTGCAACAGTGAAACACGAAGAACATCAGAGTTGGCCTAATACCAAGCTCGTGTACACCAAAATATCTTGAGCTAAGCTGCTACCCACAATGCCCTTCTCCCACTTACCTCAGATCGAGTCTGCATGCAACATATAGGAGAAAACAGAAAAACAGAGGCTATTTCTGTGCAGAAACCCTGAAACACCACAAGTACCCAGAAGATGCACCAGGAGCCTTTGGTGAGGGACGGAGGGAGGGTGTGATGATTGGAAGATCATCAACAACTGAGATGGAACGTTATGGTAAGACATAACTTCTTTATCTGAAGTTGTTAATCTTCTTCCTATTCATCACTGATGGGACAGAATTCCAAGCTACTTGGAGAACCTGGGTGGCCCTTATGAAAGAACATTCCTGAGAACCATTGAGCCAAAGGCCACTCTTCCCCTGGAGACCACATCCAATTTGTAATGTTTGATGAAGGTATGGGGTTTCGCCCAAATGGCTGCTGTACAAATATCATCCATGGAAGCCCTGGAGTGAAAGGCAATCGAAGTTGCGATGGCCCTAGTTGAATGAGCTTTGATTTGAACAGGTTTATATTCATTCGCAAGGGAGTATGAAAAGGTAATGCAATCTCTGAGCCATTTTGATAAAGTAACTTTTGATACAGCACATTCCATTCTTGGGCCAGAAAGAGAAATGAAAAGCTGGTCTAACTTGTGGAAGGACTTAGTCCTGTTCAAGAAGAAATGTAATCGTCTATGTATGTCCAATGAATGTAGGCAGTATTCGCCCTTGTTGGAATAATTTGGGAAAAACACAGGGGGCTCAATGGACTAGTTAATAGAGAAGTCGGAAACCACTTTGGGGAGAAAGGGTGAGTTAGTACGAAGGGATACTCTGTCCTTATGGAAGATTTGATATGGGCTATCGCTGCATAAGGCTTATAACTCAGATATCCGTCTGGCTGATGTGACCTGCTACCAAAAACAAAGACTTCCATGACAGGAATTTTAGATCACATGTTGCAGCAGGCTCAAGGGGGGGGGGGGGGGTAGAGAGAGAGACTGTAGAACCCGAGAGAGATCACATGTCTGTACAGGTTGCTTAATAGGCGGTCTGCTATGGAAAACTCCCTTGAGAAAGGTCTTGCAAAGTCAGGCGGAGATAAGAGGGATGCCATCCGAACCATTGTGGAAATTGGAAATAGCTGCTAAATGTACTCTAATAGTAGAAGCTGATACCCCATTGTCAAACAACTCAGAAAGATATTGGAGTATAGCAGCTGAAGGAGTTGAAAAAGGATCTAGCATGTGATTATTAGATCAGATAGCGAACCTTTTCCACTTCTCTTTAGAGTTTTCTGGCGGATGGTTTATTGGAGGCCAGAATAATATCGTGAACAGGTGAGGAAAGTGTTTCTTGCTTGGCAACTAACGGAAGTGGAGAAACAAAGCTGTCAGCTTGAGAGTGGCCAGATTTGGGGGAGTCAGCCCTTGTGGGTGAGATATCAGGTACTGACGAGTGTCCAGGATCCAAGGAGGTTGTAATAGGTGAGGTCGGAGGAAGGGAAACCACACTTGTCGAGGCCAGAAAGGGGCAATGAAAATTACTTTGCATCTCAACCGGATTGCTTTCTTTAGAAATAGAGGTATCAAAGGTATTGGAGGATAAGGATAGAGGAGACCCGCGAGCCAATTGTGAGTCAAAGCGTCTCTCTGTGATTCCCAGTCTGGGGGAAAGAGGGCAAAGTAGCTGCTGCATTTTTTGTTTGAAGGGGAAGCAAAAAGATCACAGCAAGGCTGGCCCCAACAGTTGAAGATTTCTGCCATCACGTTCGGGTTGAGAAACCACTCGTGTGGACAGAGGATGCATCTGCTCAGCCTGTCCGCAATCACGTTGGAGCTCCCTGGGATATGCGTTGCAATAAGAAAGCCATTGGAAGCGATCACCCAATGCCAAATTTTCATGGCCTCGCGATATAGGGGGTAGGATTTGGTCCCTCCCTGTTTATGTACCAGACGACATTCATATTGTCCAACTGGACTGCAATCGTTCCCGACGGAAGGAGTGGATGAAGTGCCTGCAACACTAACAACACTGCTCTTAACTCCAGAACTTTGATATGCAAGTTGACCTCCAAGCTGGACCAAGTGCCTTGGACCATCTTTCCCTGGAAGTGCCCCCCCACGCCATCAGGGAAGCGTCCGTGGTCACCATGGCATTGGGTTGGGGAGCCTGGAAGGGGCGGCACCAAAGATTTTCGTCTGTTCTCAACCACCAGAGGAGATCTTATTTGCAGGAATTGATGAGGATCTGTGAGTTTAGAGGATAGAGAATGGATATCCACTGGGACATAAGGAGCCATTGTAATAGTCTCATATGCAATCTTGCCAGGGGAACAATCGGGATGGCTGCCGCCATAGACCCCAGAGCCTGTATAACTTCCCTTGTAGACACCTTCCTTCGACAGAGTGTCACTTGTACTTGCAATCTTAATCTCTGAAGTCTGTGAAGAGGGAGAGAGGTTTGGCTGGCTTGAGTATTGAATACTGCTCCTATAAATTCCAATTGCTGGGTAGGATGAAGGTTAGATTTTTCCCAGTGTATTGTGATGCCTAGAAACTCCGCCAGTGCCAGAGTGTAGTGGAGGGCCATGACCAGTAGGTGCTTGGTGGGGGTGGAGAGGAGCCAATCATCTAGATACGGAAACACCTGGAATCCCTGTAGTCTCAGATGAGCTGTTACCACTGCTAGGCATTTGGTGAACACTCTGGGGGCCGTCGAGAGACCAACTGGCAAGGCTCTGAATTGGTAATGATTGGATCCCAGCGAGAAGCGAAGGAGACACCTGGAGCGCTTGTCCATTTTGATGTGGTAATACGCATCCCAGAGATCTATCGAGCACATCTACACACCCTTCCGAAAAATGGGAGAATGGATTGCATCGTGACCATGCGGAATTTGTTCTGAACTACTGATTTGTTTAGTTGGCCGAGATCCAAAATGGGTCCCCGGACTTTTTTGGCACCAAAAAGAATCTTGAGGAGAAACCGGATCCGCACTGGACTGGGAGGACTTGTTGGATGACTTGTCTTTGACGCACCTTTTTTACTTCTAAAGCTGCTTCTTCCCTTTGACTGGTTGGTACTTCGGGAAGGCATTTTGGAGGTCTTGGGTACAAGATTAGAGGATGCACATCCAGGTGTGGCGTCTCATAACTACACCTGCACCTTTAGCTGCCCCTTCGGTTGCTTAGGACAGCAGCCTAATGGACGAGCTGGAGATCGACTCTATGGTAGCAAGATGAGAAGCAACTTTATCGCATGCCCTGTCAAACTTGACCCGCGAGGGTTCCAGAGAGTTCAGAGATGAGATCTCTTTGGAGCCTCGTAAAATGTGCCAAAGAATTCAGACACCTGACAGCAAAGGTCGCTTTAGCAAAAACTCGCTTCCCTAATCTGTCCACCGCCCGGGACTCCCAGTTGGATGGATGGACAGAAGGACTTTCCTCCGCAAGGTCCTTTTTTGTGACAGCCACCACCACAGCGTCTACTGGTAAGCATCTAGACCAATGGGGGGGGGGGTCCTCTGGAGGGGAAAGTATCTTGTCTAGTCTCAGAGGAATGGCCTCAATGGTATCAGGGTTCTTCCACGCCCGCTGCACGATGAGCTGGACTAACTCATCAGCAGGGGGAGTCACCCAAGAAGTAGAGGACCGAGAGCGGAAGGCCTGCAGGAATACGGATTCCACCGAGGAAGGGTTGAAGGGTTTTCCAGTCACCCCTCTGCCTCAAAATTTCCAGGATATCTCCAAAGGAGACATTGTCAGTGGTGTGACCATGGGGACCCTTACCCATCATCATAGTCCATATCCTCAGTGAGGGATTCCTACGGGGAGTCCATGTGTTTCCTCTTACATGTCCATTTTCGAGGTGGTTCTTCAGTGGGAGCATTTGAAGAAGACTCAGAAAGGAGGTTACCCTGTACAGGGGTTTTCTGAGGCTTGTGCTCTCGGTGTCCTGGGGAGGTAGCCTGTGACAGCTACAGCTCAGGAGGAGGAGGGGGAAAGTCTGACGTAGGAGTGCTTCCCAAAGCAAGCACCCTCTCCATCATCCGGAAGGCAGGCCCGCCCGAAGAGGAATGGGAGCCTGAACACAGGAAGACAATCTGGGAATCAGTGTCACACTCTGCTCCGCGTGGCCCACTCTCGGGGACAGAACCTCAAGCAAAACCGGGGCGGGTATCGCCCACAAATCTGAAGACGGAACCGATGAAATAACTGGAATCGTTCCTGGAGCCGGGAGTTCCAACCCCCTAAGCATGCGATTGAGGAAGGGATGGTTCCGAAGGAACAGAATCCCAAAGGGGCCTCGGAGCGTCAGAGATGGTCACTGTCGGTGCCGAGGAGAGGATTCCCCCAAAGACGTCAGAGCTATGGGCCTCGAAACCGAAGGGTCCAAGGGAGGAGAATACGTGGCAGTCGAGGGAGCAATGGACCCAAAACCCGAAGTGGGATGAGTTTTAGAAAAATTTGTAAACCCTCTGGCTGTCAAGCAGCTGATCGAACAGACGCATTACATCCAATTCAAGTGGACCTTACCAACACTCCTGAGGGGGAGTTAGTTCGGTCCAAAAAGGGGCTAAAGGCTTGTTCTGAAAACGGATCCAAAGACGGGGAATACTGGGTCTGTGGTGTAGGAAGAGTCAGCACTGAGGGTTCCAGTTTCAAAACAGGCAAAAGGGGGACTATCGGTGCCGAGAAAGGGCTCGGAGCCAGAGGGAACAGCTGGAGTGGAAGTCATTATCGGCTCCGAAGAAGTGGTCGGTATCGATCTCGGAATGGAGATGGGCGAAGCTGGTGCAGAGGTAATAGCAGGCAATAAGGCTGGAGCCAAAATCACACTTGGAACTGTAGCAGTTGGTGCCGAGGGCAGCGCCAATGTGGAAGTCATCAAGATATCTGCAGAGACCACTGCAGCAGAACTCGGAGCCGAGGAGGCGATCTTGTGCTCTGTGGAAGACTTGTGGGCCTTATGCTTATGAGGCTTGCCCTTGACACAAGCTGGTGAAGAGGGGTCAGAATGAGGACTTGTTTTGTCCTTTGACAGAGGGGTTAAGACCTCCGATGCAGAAAGAGCCTCAGAAAAAGGTGAAGAAAGCAGGCTTTTCAAAATAAGTTTATTTTTCCTTTCTTTCAGCGTCTACTGACTGAAACTGATACAAATCTGACAGGGAGGTTTCACAGATAAGTGGGAAACCCCCAAACAATATACACAGTCATCATGCAGGTCGCTATTAGAAAGTTTACCATTGCAGGAATTGCAATACTTAAACCCCAACGTCCCTTTCTTTTCAGACATACTGAGTATATTGACTCAACAATCGAAATAAAAAAAAAAAAAAAAAAAAAAAAAGGAAAGAGAAAAAATACCAACAATGGTATTAAGAGTACCACAAGGGCAAAGAAGGGCATTTACCAACAATGGTAAGAGGAGGATACCCATGGGTAGAGCTAGTTGAGACAATAAGATATAGAAGAGTTTTTAGGAGGAAAAAAACTTAGAAAGATGGTAAAATTGAAAATGAAAAAATACAACACTTAGCTGTAGAGCTCGGTGAAACGCTGCTATATGGCTGCATGGCAAACGAGATATGAGTAACTGGGAGAAGGGCACTGTGGGTAGCAGCTTAGCTCGAGAGGTTTTGGTGTATGTGAGCTTGGTATTAGGCCGACTCGGTTCCGAGGCTCAGAACCGAACCTATCAGTGATGACTAGGAAGAAGATTAACAACTTCAGATGAATACTTTCTGCTACTTTGTAAAAATAATATTCTGTACAGTTGTGGATTTTCTCCTTCAGGACCTGCATCTAAAATCCAATTCTCCCTGTATTTTTAAAACTCACTTCCTGTTTCATGATCACCCCTTTCTACTTTAATTTACATCCTTCTGCACACATGTATGTGAACCTTAACTGCATAGCTGTAAAGTATTCCCTTCAAATCAAGCAATCTTAAACCAGCCTAAGAGGAGAATCAGCTTATCCAACTTAAATATTGCCCTTTTCCCTCCCCTACCAAATAAAGATTTGAAGGAATTAATCATTCACTTCTTTGGCTGACAGAAATATGCCTAACACGAATTTGAACCCAAAGAGACCAAGCAATTTTACTGCATCTACCTTACTATCCATAAACAAGAGATTCCAGTTTCTCAGTTTTTGTATCATCTTTTGTTTAGTCACTTCCCATACATCATTACCTGCCACTGATTGTGTCTTCATAAGTACAAGTATTGCTGAATCAGTACATGTATGTGTAACATAACTTACCACTACAGCTTTTATCTTCATTAAATTTTTAACATGAAAATACATGAAACAGTCTCTCAATGTTCCATAACATCAAAATGTCCTTTTTTGGCTTTATTAAAATACAAAATATCATCTGTATATAAAGCATTTTTTCTTGATTACCATACCAGTTACATCCTTGAAATTGAGTGCCACTGATTTTCTTTACCAGTGGCTCTAAATATAAAACAAATAATAAGGAACAGGACACCCCTACCAGGCTCCTCTATTCAAACACTGCTCGTCAGAGAGGAATCCTCCACATCTTAATTCTTGCCTCTGACCTTTCATATACATTTCTTAATTAACCCTATTATTCTACTGGGGAAAGCAAACACTACCACTGGCCTACTCATAAAATCCCAATTGCTTTCTCTGTATCATTACCCACCAACGATGGCAAGATTTTTTTTACATTCCGCTTCCTTCTAGATTATCATTCATCAATTAATGATCTTAAAATTTTGCCTGCCCCTCCGCAAGACTATATACATCAATTCTGCTAGCACCTTTGCCATTCTAGTATAGACCTGCACACTTTACAATTATGGTTTAAAATTGGAATGGGTCTATATCAAGCTTGATCTGAATGGTCTTTAGCCTCTGTGTGTAATGCAGCCACAACAATTTTCTTCTACTTCCACTTCCATACCCCCCTTTTAAAATACTGTTAAAACCTAAATCTTTAGCACTTTCTTCCCTCCCAACTTCAAACTTTCACAGGAATACCATCTATTCCTGGAGAGTTCCATGTTGATTATAGATCACCGTTTTTATATCTCTTCCTACCTTAAGCCTCATATTTTCTTCTATCCTTGAAATAATAAGTCATCAGTAGACATTTCCATTTGTCACATATTTTGGTTTCCGTATTTCTCAGCTTTATACAAATTTTCATAAAATTTCCAAGATATAACTAATACCTCTACATGATGCCTGGCTATTTTTCTTGTCAAAATTTATTGATACAGTTCTTGAGTTCCTGGCAAAATGTGCCTCCTTACTGAAAACTACAATTCCCTACAGCTTACACAGCTATAGATGGAAAAACCCAACAGGAAACCAGAAACTTGCAATCCCAAAACATTAGTTTACTAATTTTAACTCCCTATGCAATTTTAGTTAAAAAAAAAATAAAATAATAAAGAAAGGCCAAGTTGTCCCACTAACAAAAAACACAGACAACAGAACACAAAAATGATATAATACCTTTTATTGGACCTACATAAGTTTTGCAATTACTCAAGCTTGCATGATCCCTACATCAGGAGTTATTATATTACTGACATTAGATAAAATGCTCAAATATACACTTGTGCATAGAAAGAGAAGCACATCACTTAAAAATGAGTAAAAAAAAAAAAAAAAAAAAAAAAGGAAACGTAAAAAATACCATTATGGAGAAGCTACACCTCAGAGATCGACTTTGAGTGTGTCAGAGAGAGAAACTGTAGAAGACAATGTCATTCTATGCTATAAAAATGCATTTAGGATGTTACATTAGATTTAGTGTTCATTTAGCAGAGAGGACAAAGTACAGTTGTGTACACTTACCATAAATGTAGATGTTCAAGTGTCTTCACTGTTGCAGTCATCACTGTAGAGTTCTTCCTGCCAGCAGGCAGTCCTCGGTAGGCCAGAATCCCAAAGTCTGGGTCCGGCACCGGCTGTTCAGTCCCCGACGTCAGAGTGCCAGGAGTACAAAGCTGCCAGCCGACACCTTGTTCTCCAGTTTTTCTTGCCCCAGATGTCAGGTGCCTAAAAATGAAGGCCAATAGTAAAAACCAAAAAATAACATACCACAAACCCCATAGCCTGTAGCAAATACACCTCAGAAAAAAGGTGAAGTAGGTAAGCACACTAGTGAAAGTATAAGAGGGGACAGGAGGGAGGGTAACCCAGACTGCAACAGTGAAGACACTGGAACATCTACATTTATGGTATGTGTACACAACTGTACTATGTTCATCGTGTTTCACTGTTGCAGTGCAATCACTGTAGGGTTGAATCCCAAAGCTGAGATAAGGGGTGGTGGTTATAGAGAAGAAGGTGCGGCTAGAAGGCCCTGCAAGACTGCAGAAGCAAAGCCTGCCCTAGACTTAGAGTAAAGAGGGAGATTATAGTGCTTAGAGAAAGTATGCACTGACCTCCAAGTTGCAGCTTCCAAAATATCTTTGGTAGGTACTCCCCTGATAAAGGCAGCTGAAGTAGCAGAACTCTGGTAGAGTGAGTCCTAATTTTTCCTGGGATTTGCTTTCCATGATGAGAGTAACAAAATCTGATTCCATGCACAATCCATTTAGAAATGGTCTGTTTTGAAATGGCTTTGCCTTGGGAGTTTGTAGCATAAGAGACAAACAGTTGCTCTGTTTTCCTGATATCCTTGGTTCTGTCCAGGTAAAAACGAAGTTGTCTGTGTACATGCAAGGAATGCAAGATCCTTTTCCCCCTTATTTTGTGGATTAGTGAAAAAAGTTGGCAGGTGAATAGTTTGATTTAAAGCCACTTTGGAAACCACTTTAGGCATGAAAGTAGGATTGGTCCTTAAAGACACCCTATCTTGGTAAAAAAATAATGTAAGGTTCCACAGCCATGAGTGCTTGTAACTCCGAGACTCTCCTGGCTGAAGTCAAAGCCAGTAGGATAGCTGTCGTCCATGATAAATACTTAATATCAGATGTGGCAGTAGGCTCAAAAGGAGGCAGAGTGAGTTTTTCCAGAACATAATTGAGGTCCCAGGCAGGTATGGGTGGTGTCCTAGGGGGCCTTAAATTCTTTGCTCCTCATAGATATTGTTTCAAAAGTGGATGCGAAAAGAGTGGAGGGTCTGTATTGTAATGTGCAGAGATAGCTGAGGCATGAATTTTTATGAAGGAGAAGGATAAACCCTTATGTAGCATGTCTGTTAGGTAAAGCAAAATCAGAGGGATATTAGGAATGAGAGGATCCGAATCCTGAGCATGCATCCAGGTGCAAAATCTCTTCCATTTGCCTGCATAAGATTTCCTAGTGCTAGGCAGTCTGGCTTCTAAGATAACATCCACGACCTTTTTGGGAAGGGGAGGATTAATCATAGATCCTGAATTCGCCAGGCTGCCAGGCTGAGAGTTTTGACATGAGTGTGCAGAACCTGGCCCTGGTGTTGGGACAATAGACTGGGAATCTGAGGCAAAATCCAAGGTGGTTCCTGAGATAGATTCTTCAGTGTTGAGTACCAGAATTGACGAGGCCAATTTGGGCCAGTAGAATCATCATCTTGGGCTTGTCCTGCTTGATCTTTAATAACATTCGTGGTAGAAGAGGTAGTGGTGGAAAGGCATACCCCCCTTGAGGTTTTTCCAACTGAATGATAGTGCATCCACTTTCCATGCTATCTTGTGAAAAGTCCTTGTGCAAAAAATCTGTAACTGGTGGTTGAGGAGGGATTCAAATAGATCAATGTCCGGGCAGCCCCAGGCTTCTGTAATCGTCTTGAATATGTTGGGTGTCTAGCATCCACTCGTGTGGGTCTGACAGGTTCCTGCTCAGGCTGTCTGTCAAAGTATTTTGTTTCCCTGGCAGGAACTGAGCTTGTAGATCCACTTTGCAAGCTAGTGCTGTGTTCCATAGAGTCATGGCTAGTCTGCAAAGGGGGTAGGAATGTGAGCCCCCCTGCTTGTTTATGTACCACATAACTGTGGTCCTGTCTGTTCGTATCAGTAGCTGTCCTGGTTGTAGTAGATCCCTGAAAGCCAAGAGGGCATTCTGAATAGCTAACATCTCTTTTAAATTGATATGTAGGTGCTTCTGATTCTCTGTCCAAAAACCTTGCAGACCCTTTCCCTGCAAGTGGGCTCCCCATGCGTAATCCGAGGCGTCCGTGGTTAACACTTGGCTGGCTGGAGGTAGACTGAAGGCTTTGCCTTTGTTGTGAAGACATGCCATGGACCACCAATGGAATTCCGTTTGTATGCAAGGCAAGACAGCAATCTGTGTGTCTAGACTGTGGCAATGCTGGGACCATACACCTTTTAGGTACCATTGTATTTTTCTCATATGTAGTCTTGCATTTGGTATGAGAAGGATGCAGGAGGCCATGTAATCACAGCCTGCAGGAATTTCCTTGCAGTTAGCTAAGTTATAAAAGCCAAGGTTTTGAAAGTGGAAGCCAGCTGTAGTTGTTTTTCGGATGTCAGGAATGTCATCTGGGTTGTTGTGTTTAAAAGAGCACCCAGAAAAGTAATCTGTTGTGTGGGGGTCAAATTTGACTTTTTTATGTTTACAGTGAATCCCAGGTACTTGAGAAGATTCTGAACAAATTGCAGGTGCTGGAGTAAAACATCCTTGCTGTCTGCTTGAATAAGGCAGTCATCCAGATAAGGGTAAATTTGAATACCCTAGAGTCTACAATAATCTACTACTGGTGCCAGGCACTTGGTGAAGACCCTGGGCGCAGTAGACACGCCAAAGGGCAGCACAGAGAAATGGTAATGTTTCGAGCTGGCCTTGAACCGGAGGTATTTTCTGCACTCCTGTCTGATAGGGATGTGAAGGTAAGCCTCCTTTAAATCCAATTGTCACCATCCATGCATTTTTGCTCAATATTGGCAGGAGCTGCTGCACAGTAAGCATTTTGAACTTTGGTATCCCCAGGAAAGTATTTAAGACTGACAGATCCAGGATGGGTCTCCATGAGTTTTGCTTTCTGGGAACTAGAAAGAGCCTTGAGTAAAAGCCCTGCCCAGTCTCTGATTGTGGAACCAGTTCTATGGCCCTCATAGCCATGAGGGATCCCACCTGGTTTAAATGCCTCGGACCATTGGTGTTTTGGTAGGTCTGGCCATCTGTTTGGTCTTGGCAAGGTATGAAAGTGGAATTTGTAACCTCTTGAAACTACATCCAGAACCCACTTGTCTTGGGTTATGCAAGCCCACTTTTGTTGAAAAAGAGAAAGTTTTCCTCCTAGAGGGGCATCCAGGAGAGAAGTTCCTGGAGCCATGCAGGGGGAGTCAGTGAGCCTGTTTTCTAAATGATTGAGGTCTGTCCTCTCCACCCCTGGAGGTGGAAGCACTCCATTGTCTAGGTCTGTAAGAGGTCTGTGTTTGAGGCCTCCCTCTGGTGCGCCTATATCTACCCCTCTGAGACCTGTCCGAGCTGGGAAAAGACCAATTTTTTGTTGGCCAATTTCTGCTAAATCTAGGGGGCTGAACTTGTACGAAATCCTTAACCGTTTGCATGGATTTCGCCTTATCCTCCATTTTCTTTATCACCTCTTCAGCCTTAGGCCCAAACAAAACATTATGCTGAACAGGAGCATCCAGTAACTTTGCACTCACTTGATCAGGTAAGTTTTGTTCCTTTAACCAAGCATGTCTTCTAATGACTGTGCCAGAGGCAGCCGCCCTGCAAGAAGCCTCCAAGGCATCAAAACCACAGTGCAAACCATGCTTCCCAACTTGTTCAGTAGTATGCATCAAATCATGTAATTCCTTATTATCTGCACATGCAAAAATGGTACCTAACTTTTGTTTCATAACAGACAGTAGAAATTGCTGATATTTTAGCATATGAAATTGGTAATTTAAAGCCCTAATCGATAAAGTAGCAGAAGTATACACTTTTTTGCCCCATCTCTCCAAAGCTCTGGAATCCTTATCTGTCGGAATAGGATTTTTAGCAGAGGCAGCCTTAACCCCCTTAGGACCCTGAGAAATGGTTTCTGGATCAGCAGTAGGATTTTTGTAAAGGAATTGGTGGGAGTCAGGGACCCTTTAATATCTGTCGGGCTTAGCAGGAGCTGGAGGAAAGGAGTCGGGAGTTAAATTAGCCTCAGAAAAAGCATCATCCACAATATCCAAAATAGGAGGAATAGCCAGGGGTCTATGTTGGGGAAGAAGAAGGAAATCCCTGAGCCTTCTCTTCGATTCAGAATACTCCTGTCTCTCCCAGTGAAAATGTTCCCTCATGTCATGTAAAGTTTCCCCAAAAGAAAAATCCTCAGGGGGAGAAGCTGATGGAATAGATTCCTCAGCATCAGAATCCTCATAAGGAGGGAAAGAATATTCCTGTTCAGAGGAAGACACTGAAGAAATAGATGCCTGATCAGAAGATTCATAATCCAACTCTTGCCTTGGCCTTTTGTCTGGAGGGGGATGTGAACCCCTAATCATGGTTAGCAAGTCCTCCGCCATTTTAAGTAACTGTTTCTGTGATTTGGGAACTGGATCAGAAGAGGCCTGGGCTGGTGTCTTAGATTTAGAATGTGTCTTTGTCCTGGGTTTTGCCTTTATCAGAAGCTGTGTAGGCCTGAAAACCCCCTCAGAAGCCGGTACCTGCACAGTGGCTCCGGACCCATCCGAGGGAGCATTGTCCGAAGGTCCTGCAACTGGAGTGCTCAAAGGCCTAGTTGGCTCCTCGTGGGAGTCCGTTTCGGCTATCGGTTCTGAAATGGCCGACGACAGGGGCTGCGAAAGCGCCTCACTGACGACGGCCGAACCTGAAGCTGGCTCTGGTTGTGTAACGTCGTCTGATTTGGACCTCGGTGGCCTGTCCTTATCCTTGCATCGTTTGTGAACTCCGGTAGTCGGAAGCGTGTCCGACGACATTTTATAATTAAATCGCCTACCAAAGTAGTGAAAAGCAAAATCGTACCTCCGCTTAATCGTACGTTGGTTAAATCTAGCACAAAACCGACAACTAGCTACGTCGTGGTTAGGGCCTAAACAAGGAATATAGTAAGAATGGAAATTCTTATAGGCCTCCTACTTACACATTTCCACTTTTATTTCAACTTCTGCATTTTAATAGGTCATCTGCCTGTTTACTCAGCACTTCAGTAGTTTTTCAATACTTTGCAACTTGGTACATTACTTGCATATTCTGCTTGCTTTTTCTTACAAGTTAATGTCCATCCATTGCACAGTAGATGCAGTCTGGTCTCTTAGGTTATTCCCAACCACAACATTATTTTCTTCTTTTACAGCTGAATTTCTCATAGAATTTCTGATCTATGTAAACTACAGGTAGATCTGAAACAGGATTGTGACAACCCAGTAGTAGGTTTTCAAGTCATAAACCAAATATTCCAAAAATATAATTTAATGCCTTTGCTTTTATCAATTTTGTTTATTTATTCCTACACTGGAAGATCTGCATTTATTGTGTTAACCAATCAGCCACCATACTCCAGGTTTTCATTTGTTGTCCCTGCTCCATTTTTTCTTGTGGGTAGCATTTTTACCTCATCTGCTTGCTTATCTTTCTCCCTGATGTAGTACAATGGCCAATTTTTAGTGGGATAATTCCTGCCATAACTGGGAATGTGCAAGTGAAAGAGCTACCTAACCAAATAAATGGTTTTCCCCTTCTCTTCCAGTCTCCTTATTACTTCCTGGCCTGGAGGTTGAAAGAGTGGACCTTTATCTATTGCAGCGTTTATGGATCTGCACTTGAACATCCGCTAGCAAGGGCTGAATCCTCAGTCAAGCATGCCTGTGAATGAAGGGCCCTAGGCAGCCACCCAGATGCTTAGATCCATAGCACCACAGACACTTTTGACAGCACTTCTACAAATGCAGGGGTGCCAGAATAATAAGATGCTAAATGATAACAATATGCAAGATAAAAAAAAAAAAAACAGCATCCATGCTTGAGATGATAAAACTGGAACAAACTTATCCTGAATACCTGAAAAGCAAGTATATTGCATACATTGTATGTATAGAGTTACTCACAGCAAGGAGCTGGGAATCGTGCATCAATGACATAACACATCTTAAGGCATGATCGAGTCAAAAAGAAAGGTGGAGGTGTTGCCATTCTCTTTTCTAACCAGCTCACCCTTCACCCTCTCTCAATCATTTCCTCAGATTTTCACCCAGCTGAAATTCTCACAGCCAGCTGTCAAACACTCATAACTGATTTATCACTGTTTCTGCATTTTCTGTGTGTTTCTATCAAAAAAACAAAACAAAAAAATAATCCTTGTCTTCCCGCCTCTCCTCGACTAGTTTAGACCAGTTTACAGGCATTGCGGTATTCTGGGCTGTGGTGTAGTTCCTGTGTTGTCCATTACCTTACTTGGATAGAGTGAAGTTTCTTTGCTCACCAGTGGGAGTGGGGAGCCTTGAGCAGCCTACCTGTCCCTGTAGGAAGTGACCTCAGCACAAGAAGCTGTAGTAATTGGTTGTTTTGGACCATTTCTAGCTCTTTTGTAGTTCACTGTTTAAAATCCGCCTCTGGGCGTTTCTTCTGGCTATACTGCTCAGACAAGCTCCCCGTGGTCCTGCAGAGTGGTCATAGCTACAGGGAACTCAGAAAAGCGACTACTTTCTGGATTTAAGTATCTTTGCTTTTTTTCACTTGGAATAGCTTCTGTAGCTTACCCTGAGAACTAGCTTGAACTGTTTTTAACTGTTTGCTGCATTATTTTAAAGTCTGCACTTAAAGTTACATTTTAGTCGAATTTGATCGAAAGTTTGTTTGTTTGTTTAATTTAACTGTTGAGGCTGCCCACTAAAGTGTGCTAGCCTGTGTGATTGATTTATCACTGTTTCTGCATTTTCTGTGTGTTTCTATCAGAAAAACCAAAAAAACAAAAAAAATAATCCTTGTTTTCCCACCTCTCCTCGACTAGTTTAGACCAGTTTACAGGCATTGCTGTATTCTGGGCTGTGGTGTAGTTCCTGTGTTGTCCATTACCTTACTTGGATAGAAGGAAGTTTCTTTGCTCACCAGTGGGAGTGGGGAGCCTTGAGCAGCCTACCTGTCCCTGTAGGAAGTGACCTCAGTACAAGAAGCTGTAGTAATTGGTTGTTTTGGACCATTTCTAGCTCTTTTGTAGTTCACTGTTTAAAATCCGCATTTGCACGGCTTTGCACGGCTTTGCTTGGTTGTGCGCATAGCGCAGCGCCGGTTAAACTTCTTCTGGCTCCGCCAGGTCTACTCTTCAAATTTTCCCTTAAGGAAGCTCTACTCTTAGTATAATCAGACTACTCACTATATTATAAGCCTAGCACTTGTTCTCAATACTTCTCTACTAAGTAAGCACTCTCGTACTAAGTAAAGCACTACATCTACTTACCACCCCTGTGAATATCCACTTCCCTTAAAGGTACAGCACTCCCTTATACTGTTCTAGCATGTCGAGTGGTAGATTACTGGCGTCCTCTCCAGTTCAGCTGGTCAATCTGGGTATCTTGAGACAATGCTACAATTGTCTCATGTACACAGACAACCCTCTCCTCCTCCCAACAAACACAAATACATGTGAGAGATGCAACTATATAGCCAAACTGGAGGCTGAACTCTCTCAACTCAGGGCTGGCATGACCAGACAGGAGGAGATGGTAACCACACACACAACAATCCCAGTCCCCCATAGACCTACCACAACTGCAAACCAAACACATAAAAACACAAAGACATACTCGGAGGCTCTAATAAAAAACTTACCAAAACAACAGAGGCTCCCAAAGCAGACATCCAAAAATCCACCACCTCAAAACAAAACACATGCAACGCATACTTCAATAAATCAGTGTGTCAACCAATCACAGCCCTTAAGGCCAAACACCATGCCTGATACACTAGTAATAGGTGACTCTATAGTCAGACACACTGATGTCCCACTGACCAGGCTGAACAAGGAGAGGGTGACTGTGAGCTGTCTATCAGGAGCTAGGATCCGCCACATAACACACGCACTCAAGTCACTCCAAAGCAAGTACAAATATGACTCCGTCATTGTCCATGCTGGTGTGAATGACCTGAGACGTACCTCCCTGGACTACATGAAAAGAGACAGAGGAGCTCTCCGATTATGTAGCCCAGGCTGGTATGACCCTGACCATGAGCAGCATCTTGCCCTCACCAAGAATGATACCACAATACAAAGACAAGATGATCAGCTTTAATAATTAGCTCAAGTACTGGTGTCATTCTAAGGGGATCCAATGTCTGTCTGCCTGGGATGACATGTTGGACAAGCCATGCTGCTTCGCAAGGGATGGCTTCACCTGTCACCACTGGGCTTCCGGATATTGGCTAAGTCTCTTGCCACCCCCATAGTGCCTTTTTTAGGCAAGGCTCAAAAGACAAACCCACCTCCTTAGAAAAGAAAAATGGAAAAAAACTAAGGGTAATGCTGCTCAACGCTAGAAGTCTAAATCTCAAGATGCAGGCACTTGATGCACTCCTCAGCATGGAGAACATCGTCTGTGCAGTAACTGAAACCTGGTTCAAGGCTCCTGAGAGCACCCCAGCGCTACCAGGCTATACCTCGTATCATGCTTTTCGGCCCCAAAACCCGGGCTGAACCACAAAGGGAGGGGGAGTGTCCATATTCAAGGACACCCACACCTCCAGGTTAGTAGCAACACATGAAGCATCAGAGACCATACAGGTGCAACTAACCATAGGCAAAACTGCTATACAATGGGTAGCATGTTACAGACCACCCTCCCAATCTCAAGAACCCCACTCAGCCTTCCTGAAGACATTGGAGGATATGAATGCATCACAAAATACCATCATACTGGGAGACTTCAACTACCCAAACATAGATTGGGTACATTATTCTAACCCTAATACCCTAGCCCAAAGGTTCCTGGAATTCATAAATTCAAATGCACTGGAACAACTAGTCACCTCTCCCACTAGGGGAGATAATATACTAGACCTGATCATCACAAGCATGGGGACAAAATGCTCCACACCGGAAGTATGCCCCTCACTAGTGAGATCTGACCACAAACTAATCACCCTGGATATACATATCCCACCTCCACCCCAGCACAAAAGACCACAGTGAAAAACTTCTCAAAAGCAGACTTCACTCTTCTTAAGACTGAGATGGTATCCTTTAAGCCCACTGTGCCAGTGGATACCACATCCCACAATGCCGAATCCTTCACAAATGCTTTCTATGGACATCTCCAAGAATGCATGGATCATGCAATCCCAAATAAATCCAAGTCCCTCTCCACCAAAGGCAAGCGTCCTGTCTGGTGGACCTCAGCCATTAACAAATTGTATAACAAAAGAAGGAAGCTACTGCACGTCAGAGCAAAATCCCATGAAGGGAAGACATCTCTGATCAACATTAGCAGAAAACTCCGTTCTCTCATAAAAACATCCAAGGCCAACTTTGAGAGAAAAATCGCTAAGGACACTAAAGATAACCACAAAGCCTTCTTCAGCTATGTTAGAAACCTGGGCAGAAACCCTCAGATATGCTCAGAGTTGGTTCACAACAACAAAAAATATACTGAACCCACAGATATTGCCAACATTCTGGCTGACAGGTTCAGTGCAAATTTCTCCCCTCCCTCACCCCCAAAAGAAGAAATACTTATCCCAGCTGAATGTAATCTCCCTGTCATCTCAGATGTCCAAGTGAGAACCGCCCTAAACAAAGCTAAAAACACAGCATCAATGGGACCTGACGGTATCCCGGGTTGCGTGTTACGTGAACTCCAAGAGGAGCTAAACCCACACATAAAAATGCTATTTAACCTTAGCCTTACTTCGGGATATGTACCTGAACACTGGCGTACAGCAACAGTGGTCCCACTCCCACAAAGGGGGTGCCTCTACAGACCCTGGAAACTACCGCCCCATAAGCTTAACCAGCCTGGTCTGCAAAGCTATGGAAAGAATCATTATGGAACTCATAAACAGAGACATAGGGGACCTACAGACACTTGACCCCACCCAGTTCGGCTTTGTAAAGGGCAGATCCTGCCTTTTGAACCTGGTTGACTTTTTCGAAACAGTCACTAGAGCCATTGATGAGGGCAAAGCAGTCCATACAGCCTACCTGGACTTGGCTAAGGCCTTCGATACAATACCCCACTCAGGCATCATAGATAAGCTCAACAGCTTAAACGTAAACCCTTATGTCACTAGATGGGTTGCAAACTGGCTAAAGGACAGAACCCATAAAGTTAAAATCGCTGGAGCAATGTCAGACTCAAAGCCAGTCACAAGTGGTGTCCCACAGGGATCTGTCCTGGGACCCCTCTTGTTCGGCATTTATTTCTCAGATGTTAAAGCAAACATGGGAGGGCTGTGGCTGACAAAGTTCGCAGATGACTGCAAACTAGGCACCATAGTCGATACACCAGCGGACACATACATCCTACAAAAAGGCCTCACAGAAACGGACAACTGGTGCCGGAGTCACGGCCTTAAACTAAATGTCAAAAAATGTATAGTCATCCCCTTTGGAAAAAACAAAGTACCCACAAATTATCACATAGACAGCAACCCACTGAGTACAGAAAAAGTAATCAGAGACCTAGGGACCCAAGTCGACAGCGACCTCTCATTTGACACCCACGTTGCCAAAGTGGTTAGAAAAACATTCTACCTCGCACACCTCATCATGAAGGGATTCACATCCAGATCCAAGGATGTCATTGTACCCCTATACTCCTCCCTCATCAGACCCATGATTGAGTACAATGCCCCATTTGGTATGTACCTCACCCGGCATTTGCAACAGCTGGAGAGACCACAAAAGTACCTCACCAAGAGGATCAAGGGTCTCCAACATATGTCTTATTCTGCCAGACTAAAGAAACTTCAGCTCTATTCAGTAGCATACTGCCTGCTCAGAGGTGATCTCTGCCTGACGTACAAGGCCATGTCCAATCAGGATCTGATGGACATGCTCCATCTCAAAAAAATCCAAATCCATCAGGACCACGAGAGCTAAAGACTTAAACCTCGGCACGAGTATGATTAGGACATGCTGGAGGGATAGATTCATAACCCAGAGGCTTCACATGCTTTGGAACAAGATCCCAGTTCGTATTAGGCAGAGCCCCTCACTGACTCTCTTCAAGAGAAATCTTGATGAGTGGATGGGAGATCGTAAGTTTACCCCTGGGGTCACATCTGTGTCACTGCTAGACAGGGGCACAGTAAACTAATTCTATTATATAAGGGGACCTTTATTGTGTCACTACTAGACAGAGGCACAGTATTCTAAATTTATTCTGTACCATTTCATGGGGTGGCAAAAGCCACATCACTATGGCTAGGCTTACAAATGCCCCAGGGCAGATAGCCTAGTACTATACTATGAAACTAAGAAAATAGCTATTGCTTCCATTTAAATTCTCCCTGGAAACAACATCCCTATCTTAGAACACTTTCTCTCTTGGATCTCTGAAAACATCACCTATGAAACTGTGGTCTTGGGAGATGTAAAACATTGACTGGAATGCTGTAACCAATGACAGCCCAAACTCCTCCATTAACCTCTTTGGCTTCTCCCAGCTGATCTCAAACCCAACCCGACTAAAGAAACACAGCAACTCTAGCTCCACCCTAGACTGGGTGTTCACCTCCAATCCCAATTTGTACCATAACCCCTCCACTCTACCCGATACACTTAGTGATCACCATCCCACCTACACAAACCCCCAAGAACACAAAGACTGCCGCAAACTCTCAAACTTCAATCCTAATACTTTCAGCAGCCTGCTCTCTTCAATTAATTGCTCCTTCCTCTACAATATCACCCTAGAGAATGTTGTCCTAGTGTTTAACATCATCTTCCTAGACACACTCAACTCCCTGGCCCCCATCAGGAAACCAAGGATCAAAACATCCAAGTGCCCCCTGGCGCTCTCAAGCCACCCGGATCCTTATGAGTAAGGCAGAGTGCATGGAAAAAATGGAAATCCAAATCCACTACTGATCTTCATACCTACAGACACCTCTGCAATTTAACCGAAAAAGGTCACGTTGACAAACAAAACTTTTTTCGTAAATCACTTCATAATCCACACTCCAACCACCCACAATTCTGGCAATCTGTTAAATTTTTGTATCCTGGGTGCCCATATTCCCCTAATCCCTGCCCAAACAGCTCTCCCTCAGATACTGTTACGCTTCTAAATTCCTTCTTCGACGACTCTATCCGCAACCTTACAAAAAATGAAAATATCACCAACCCCACACAACCTATTTCTACCAGTTCTCCTATTTTTTCTCTTAAACCTGTCCCCACATCCTACATCAAATCCCTTCTGTCCAAACTTAAAACATGCTCTCCATCAGTTGACAACTTACATACTTAATTCCTAAAAATGGCTAATTTTATCGCTTTCCCTATCTCTATATTAATCAACAGATCTATCAAGGAAAACTCTGTGCCTGACATCTGGAAAAAATTCTATGTTATACCTTTGCACAAAGATGGTAATGCAACTGACCCCTCTAATTTCCAATCCATTTTCATCCTCTCTCTCCTAACATTAAGAAAATGTATCCACAAACAGCTCCTTGATCACCTTCGCCAAGAAAATCTCCTTACCTCCAACACAACATGATTTTCGCCCAAAGCACAGCACTGCTCTTGCATCCTTCGCCCACAGCACTGCTCTTGCATCCTTCACAAATACTATTGCCAAATCTCAAAACAATAAATTAAATTAGTTTCCTGCCTGTTTCTCGATCTATCCAAAGCCTTTGAAACTGTTTCTCATAGATTACTACTATCCAAACTTGCTTCACTTAACCTAACTCTGCAATATCTTGTTCTCAAATAATTTCCAGGCTGTGAAACAGCAATCTAACTTCTCTTCCTTTCTAACAGTGCAAACTGGGGTGCCACAAGGCTCCATCCTTGGTCCCCTACTTTTTAAAAATCTTTATTAATGACCTCGACTCTTCTTGTCCACTCTCTACAGTTATTCAATATGCTGATTATTCCATAATCACCTCCTGCTCTGACAATATCACACACCTTCATACCCTCACCCAAGAATCCCTCCACTCTGTCGAAAGATGGCTTACTTCCCACCAATTACTACCAAACCCTAAGAAAAATAAACTTCTCTTATTTCTCCCTAGTACTCTTCAGCATCACAAAACTTCCTTTTCTGTCTCCTCCTTGAACAATACTATCGTCTCTACTCAACACCACACTAAACTCCTAGGTTTCATTATAGATGACCATGTAAAATTCCATCTCCACACTCAGCAATGCATTAAAAAGACCCATCAAAAACAAGGCCTGCTATACAATCAGTGCCTCACAAATGCTTCCAGACTCTGCCTTGGACAAGCCTTTCTAAATACCACACTGCCCTATGCAACCCCTTTACTCACACACTTCCAATCTATTCTCAGTAAACTAGAACTTACCTATAATAAAATTGCAGGATTTGCCACCAACCTACTTTACCGCACTCATTGCTGTATCACCCTAAGAAATCTTCAGTGGCTAGAATTTCATCACCAAATCCTAGCATCCCAGCTTCTCGTGGCTCATTCAGTTTTACATCTACCATCTTCCTGTCCCTCTCTTGTCACTCTCATTCAGCCCTATATAAACAGAACCTATTATAAGTTTATAAGCCCAATAAAAATATTGGCAAATTACTTTATACCTTTTCCATAGTAAATGCTTGGAATAAATTACCTCTTAATGTGAGATACATCACTAACTCTAACACCTTTAAAACAGCAATAAAAGATTACCTACGTAAATCATGATCATGTCTCTGTCATGCCCTAACGTAAGCTATCTTCCTCTACTAATAGAATGTTGTTTTCTCAGCTGCTACCATAGTAGTCCTTTCACTGATTTCCTACCTGGGTTTTTTCCACCAGCATTTACACCAAATACTTATTTTCTCTGCTTCTCTCTTACTCTTTACTAGCTTGAGTTCATAAAAAAAAAACAAAATGCTTCATTTTCACTCTTAGAAATGCTGCTAACGTCGATGCACCTTACTGTAACAGGCAATGTCTAAAGTGCAAATGCTGTTGTCCCTTAAAACCACAAAAAAGGGGGGGTCTGATATGTTTCTACAAATATAACATTCTGTAGTGCACATTTTTCCCATATGTACCACACAAAGTACTGCTCTTACCTATTATTAGCAAGGTTTTCTAAGCACCCTTCGATAAATCTCATTCTTATCTGTCTGTCAGTAAACCAGCAGACTAAGGAACACAGAAGTTTCTCAGCCTCATTTATTAAGCCCTCTGAAAGGTGAACCTGAAAAAACAAAGGGGAAAAATAATTAGCAAACAAACTGCATAGAATATCCCTGTTTGATGCTTCATCCAGATTTTACTTCTTATTAGCATTTAAGCCTAAAATTTTCACCTTCTTAAAGTACGATTGAGTGGCAGCCTTTGAAGCAGGTTTTGCTCTTTTATGACAGCTGAAAATTCCTGCAAGTGATAACTAACCTGTACTACAAACAACCGAAAGCATCTATAACAGGATTCTAAAATTCAGGTTAAAGTCATGATATCCAAAGGGTAACATGCTGAATTGGTTTCAGTTGAACAGGTTAAGGCAGCAACTGATAAGGAAAGTGTACATTTTCCATGCAATCTACTACACTGTCATCCTGGTGCACAGCCAAGATGTTCAGTATACTTCTTGCTTTAGTTCTAGACAAAAAACAAACAGCAAATGAGGATTTCTTCCAATCAAATCATTGCATTTCAACAGATATGGCTTTTCTTCTATAAGAAGGCAGTGCATCATCTAGTGTCTGCCTACAATGCAGGCCAACTCTCAGCTCTTAGTATACAACCAAGTCTGACCCCATCACTCTATGATGACATACATGAAACTATTGTCAACAGCCATTTGTATATGTGCCTGTCTGCACTGGTGACTGAAAAGGGATAAAGCCCTGACTATGGTCCAAGAGACAAGTTTTATTAACAGCCTGGGTGTCTGACTGCTACTATGTGTTGGACAGGCATACCTATCTTGAGAGAAAGAAACAAGAAGACATCACAGATCACTTCTCAAGCCCTGGTGGAAGTCAAGGCTGAGAGAGGCCCTGGACTGATCGGGAATGTGCAACCAGGAAAGGAGAGGCTGCCCTAGGGTCCAGGGCGGGCATGTCCTCAAAGGGTATACTTCACTGCCAGCATATCTTACAAAGAATATTTCAATATACTGGGGGCCAGGATAAAGCCAGGCAAGAAGCAAGAATGATGGTGCTGCAAGCACTGCACTGCCTTACCTCTAGGACACGGCCCTTCATTCTCATTCCCACACCACTGGCAGACCCTAATCCAGGGGATAGCGAAGGCATGAATTATTCTTCCCTCCCTGACATTAGTCCCAAAACTGGGGTGGTGGTTGTTGGGGGTGAAGCAAGGTCATCATCAAGCAGCTGAGGTTCACAACTGTAGCCCAAGGGAGGGACTTGTATATGATCCTAAATTGCACTTCACCTACAATCTCAAATGAACAGTTTCAAAAATTGAGAGTCTATCCGTTTTTAAGAAAAAAGAAAACAAAAACAACTCACAGCATCGTCATCTTGGACTAGATCCCACAGTAAAGTATTACCCTTCTTGCAAACATTATCAAGATTAACATCTGTAACAGCACTGTTGTACTGGTGCTTATGAACTGCTGGACCTAAAAAATAAAATTCAAAACATTAGACAGTGAGATACGCCAAATAATAATATGCACTAATTATACAACTGACTACAACTGGGCAATTTATAAATTATTACAACTCAGAGAAAGTCAGAATGTAACGTGGTTAAAAGACTTCATAAATAATGCCAAGTCTACTGCCTGCTAAAAGATAGCATACATCACTAAACTCATCTCAACCTTGACAGTGATTCTCCACTACATTTGTTCTGCAAATATATAAAATCTCTTGAAAATAGCTAGTAAAGGGAAAATAAACCATAAAGGCTAGTTACACTCACAACTGTAAATAACAAGATATAGTTTCACTCTATCAACTGAGCTATAAAAAAGACCATTCCCCAATGGGATCTGTGGTGAATATATCCAACTTCACCTCTCAAAAATTTTTTGGGGAAGTTCTCAGGCTTGTACTTGGGGATAGACACTCATCTATAATGCATGTCATGCTGTCACATAATACTTACTTTCAAGTGTGCTCATGATACACACCCCTGTCAGTTATGGATGATCACCTGCAAACCAAGAAATATAATTCAGACTGGCACCTCAATGCAAATTAACACAAGTATATACCTGGCAGACTTACAGGGAATACAGCAGTCCAGGCTTGAAGGCTAAACTAACTGTCATACAGAGAAATGGAGGATGAGACAGTACTGTTGGCCCCCTGCATAGATTAAAGGACACTAAGAATTCATCTGTGATAACATCATGGACCTTACTAATGGATCTGATTAAAAGGTGAGAATCCTAAGCGGTAAAGCAACCTGGTAGAAAGGTCCAAAGAAAAACACCAACACAAGCAAGAAGGCTGAATACCCAAAATTGACACCCAAATAGAAAGCCATGTCAGTGGACCTAAAAGGTTACCTGAGAAGATAACTGACACAAAATGGCCATCACTATCAAATCTGAAAAATGGCAGAACTAGAAGCAATGAAGGGAGCCAACTCCTATGAAAAGTAGACCACATGACAGCCTGGGCAAGTATGCCGAACACCCACTTGCAAACAGAAATTAGTCTCTCACCCTTCACTGGACACAGCAATTATAAACAGTTACTGGTACCAGGACATTGGGAAGAGAATAACTATCAGTATAATCCTAAACCAGCTACCCCTTCGGAAGAACCAACATTTCCAATGCTAGGAGACAATTTCACCCATGGGAGTGACGCACACTTTCTTCTCTAGATCCGTGCTCCCAGCACAGAATTGAGAGAGAAGAGAATCTCCAAGGAGAAAAGGAAATACAGATGCACTGCCCCAAAGCAAGAAAATGAATAACATGCCCACACTTCAGAAAAATCAGGATGCTAGAAAGAAGCAGACCCAGGGAAAAAAGGGACTAACAACCTCAACAAAAATCCCAACAACAAGGCAGAAGGGCCAAATAGGGGACAGGCATGCATAATCAACACAAAGCTGAAGAAGGTCTACCATAAATAGATTAAATAATCCCTTGCCAGGGGGTGAACTTCTAATACTGCTTCTCATAAAAGGAACTAAAAGCAGTAGTTCCATCCTCCAAGAAGAGATAAAATGCAGCAGCAACTGAAACACCACAAAGCCAAACGAGACAAGATGCTACAATGCACTACTAGAACGTGCTGGAGAACATACTCACACTTAAATGGAAGCAAAAGCTCTCCAAAAGCTCAAAAGTCTTCTTGCAGGGCACAAATTGATATGGAAGAATTCAGGGAGAAGAACACTAGCTAAAAGGCGAAACACTGCCAAACAACCCTTCTTAAAGTGGAGGGGAATCCTACAGCAACCAAGAAACAAGAATAATCCACATCTTCACTTCGCACCAATGGAACTTAGGTAATTAAACGATGCTCCAGCAGACAGCAAGCAACATGGAACTGTCATGAACAGAAACCTACAAAGGAGGTAAAGAGCAAAACAAAAAAGTAAGACATTGTTGTAATCTTTTCTAAGCAGCAGTATGGGTATGCCTCCAAAGAGGCACTCTCAACAGGGACCCAGTCATGGACCAATCTCAAGAGATAAGGGGATATACATCACCAGAGAAGAGAGACAGGGGATGATCCAGAAGGGTGGCTAAAATTCTCATTAATAACTGTTGCCATACATCCAAGGTTGGAAGACAAAGGATCCCAGGGAGAGGAAAGGCAACTTGGAGAGATATGGGAACACAAACCTCTACTACAGCAGCCCCCCCCCCCCAAAAAAAAAACTAAAAAAACAGCTATGTAATGTACCTCCCCCCCCAAGGGAAGGAGGAGAGGCATCAATTACAAAACAAAGGGATTCATCGCTGGAGTACAAAAGGATATAGCCCTTTGCCCCACACAGTTCAGACTCAATCAGAGGCTCTGGCACAGGAACAGTCAAGCTGGAGGGACTGAGAGGCACAGCTTTTTGCCAACATGTCTGCTGGGGGGGGGGGGGGTTGGTAGCTCTGTCTCCATTTCCATGATGATCTAGGGGGTAGATGAAGGTTTAGGCTTGACAAGCACTGCCATGGTTTTGGAGGAATATAAGCATGGCAACTCAAGCAAGGATACTGGTAACTTTGCCAGGGCAAGTATGGGAGCATATAAATTTCGCGGAGGGGGGACAGAGTGGTAAGCTGCCTAAAAAGAGAAAATCCATGAGGAAAGGAACCTAGAAGGGGTCTGCAGCCAGAAGTGACTCACCTAAAGGACAATCACAGTGGGTTTTTTTTTTTTTTTTTGGGGGGGGGGGGACGACCCCAACTCCAGGAATCCTAGGCAGGAATATTTAATACCTCTACCTCCAGAATGGATAGAAAAAAGTTCACTCTGAGACTTCCAGTATGGCAGCACCTTGCGAATCGAGTTAGTGTACAAAGCCCCCTGTGTAACTGGAAAAAAAAAGGCAGAAAGGAAATGTGCCAGAAATGAGAAAGATTATGATACAGAAAACAACAATCCCATTGAATGTCTACCAAACCAAAGAAGAAGAGAGAGCCTGGGAAGGTGATATCAAGTAACAAAATCTTGACAGCCAGAACTGATGGAGACCCAGATGTTCCAGTCATGCTATGGACAATCTGGCGCAAGAAAAAAAAAAGATAAACCATAATGATAATTTGCTGACTAAGGAGAAAAATTTGGAAGAAATGTAGCAGGGTTTGAATGAGCATGTAGATATACTACAATCTCTGCTGCAGGACAATAACGAGATAAAAGAAAAGAAAGATGCGACAGAGCCAAGATTGGACTGTGGTGAACTGAAGCTAACAGACTAGGAACATGAAGTTGGAAGAAAGAATATATAGAGTGTGGATGCCTGAGAAATTTGAGAAACGGGACTATAAAATGGCAGTTCAAGACTTAATGTCACAATGGACAAGTGCAACAGGACAGGAAATGAAAACTGGGCAGGAACGCACAAAACTGTGGAAACCAGAAATACAGACAACGAGAAGGGCAAGAGTGATCCTCATAAGGCTGCTAATGTAGGAATAGAAGGAAATATTGGGAAAGATCTGGACCACAGGAAAGAAATCAATGATCTGAGACCTAAAAGTATTTACACATCAGGATGTTTCATATGAAAAGAGAAGGCAGAGAAGTGCTTACTCTCTGGTGAAAAGAGCCTGTAAAGAAAGGGATAAAAGATGGAAAATGCTGATTCCTGCCACTATCAGAATTTTTATGCATGGGAAGACTTCCCATCTTTTACCAGTCCAAAGGAAGAGATAGCTACGATCCAAAAGTCAGCAAACCACAAACTGGGTGCAATGGAGGAGGGAGAACAAAGTTGCCATAAAAAAAGAGAAAGGCTTGAAGTAGGATAATAACAGGGGAATATAGAGAGCATATTTTCCACTTTTTAAAAGACAAAGACAGAGTGGATATAATCAAAGAGCCCCAGGGCAGAAATGGAGATACTAAACAAATGACAAGCTTCTGTCAAAGGGAAGAGAGTTCGGAGGCACAGGATGCCTCAGGGACCATCAATAATAATTCAGACAGCAAAATGGATTAATGCTAAAAAATGTATTCACATGGAACAAAGTAGGTTCAGAGGTTCATAATTGTTTACTACGCGAATGACCACAATGGCCTTTTTTAGCCTAGCCATGCATCCCAAATCTCTGACAAGTTCTGGTACCCTTGATAAGTGTAAGCAGGTGCCAGGGAGATGAGCCATTTACAGCCTGCCTTTGTCCATTAGAGACATAGGTGCCAAATCAGGATGAATTTCTTGTGCTTCCTGTTCTTCATCCAATTGTCCAAGCTACACTTGAATTGGGCTAAGGAGGAACTCAGCTTCACATGGATGGGGAGCCTGTTCCAGAGAAGGGGTAGTCTCTGTGATACATACCAGTCTCTCCAGCCGGTCATATGTATATCACAGGCAAGGTTTAAGACTTTAAAACAGGTAATTCTGGTATTGTTTGTTTTGAGGATATGTAGGTACTCCATCAGAGTGGGTTCTGATAATGCCTTGTATACCAGGCACAGATCTCCCTTAAACAGCCTGTACAAGACAGAATACAGGGGATAATGCCTTGAGATGGTCTGCTTAGACACGTTACTTGCATCCTGTATTCTTCTTAGAGAGGAACCTCTGTGGACGTTCCAATTGTTGGAATAAACATACCAAAGAGGGGCACTGTACTCAATGATAGGTCTGATGAATTCTGAATACAGTGGAATAATGACTTCCTTGGACCTAGATGCCACACCTCGTTTATAAGTTGTACAACACAGAATGATTTCCTCACTACTGTAGACCCATGGTGAAACATTAGATTATTCTCTGTATGTGTCCCTGTGTCCCCAACTACTGGGTCAACTCTAAGGGGTGTGTTGTCAATATGATAGTTACCATCAGTGGACAACTTCACGAGGGATACTATTATGAATTTCTTGGCATTTAGTTTTAGACCATGGCTCCGACACCAGATGTATGTCAGTTTCAGCCCTTCCTGGGGAACATTTGTGTTGATTCAATGACAGCCCCTAATTTGCAATCACATGCAAATTTAGCCAGCCAGAGGCCAATAACACTGGTCTTAACTTCAGAGAAGTACATGCCAAAAAGTTGTGGTCCCAGGACCAATCCCTGAAGGACTCCACTTGTGACTGGCCTCTTTGTAGAGGTGGATATCCCAATTCTAACTTCACTGGTCCTGTTCGCGAGCCACCTGGCTATCCACCAGGTGACAATAAGGGTCTGTACCTAACATCTTGAGTTTTTCAGCACTGCCTGAGTGGGGGTATTGTGTCAAATGCCTTGGCCAGGTCAAGACAGGCAGTCTGAATCATTTTGCCCTCATCCATTGCTTTGGTGACATTCTCACAGAATTCAACCAGGTTGAGTAAGCATGACCTGTTCTTGTCGAAACCAAACTGTGTTGGGTCCAGTGTCTGGAGGTTTCCTATGTCATTATTGGTCACTTCCATAATTCTTTCCATGGCTTTATATATGACACTAGTGAGATTTATGAGTCAGTAGTTTCCAGGGTCCGCAGATGGCCCACCTTTGTGCAGACGAATGACTGCTGCTGTTCTCTTTTCATTACAAAGAAAGTTTGCAGGCTACATTTAAATAGCAATTCCAGATGGCCTGATAGGGTATATTTTGTGCTACATAAAAAGGCATCCTGGGATATTGTCTGGGCACACTGATGAAGTCTACTTCGTCTCAGAGTGAGCATTAAGGATTAAGGACCTTTTCCTTAGTGATAGCAGGGGGAGTAATATTTGATGGTATTTCCTGACGGAAGGTTAGGGGGAGAAAGGTTTACAAGGTGGAGCTGAATTTGTTGGCCAGCAGGTTTATATCTTCTTTTTTTTTTTTTTTAATTTCTCCAAGTCTTTTGGGTTTCTAACACCATGACAGGAATGGACCCCATTCCTAACTCAAAGTATGATTAAAGTTCCTGAAATTAATATTGTTTCAATCTTTGATGTTAGCCATAAGTGCTCTTCGCAGCACCCGCAATGTCCCTAGTACTGACTCCTTCAGCAATTCATAAGGAATTACATGCATCAGTAATGTATCCAAGTACAATTGTAAATTCTTTTTTTTTTATAAGACCTGCTGCTCTTACCACTACTGGAATTGTCTGGGTGCCCTTCCACATTGCTCGTGTTTCTGCCTGCAAATCCTGGAATTTTATGACTGTCTCACTGCACGCAAGACACTGTAGTCACTGGGTGAAGTAAGTTTAGTGATCAATGCTACTTTTGTCTTCTTTTCAAGGACTACATCATCTGATTTTCTTGCATCCATTTTTTTAAACTGTTGGTAATGGGTTATCCCATGTGATACAAACAATCACTTTCTATAAGGCTTTGCGGCTCATGTTTCCAACGTTTTTCAGGTACTTCAATATTATGTCTGCACAATTCCAAGTGCAACAGTCTGGCCACATCATTACGCCTTTCAGTATACAGTCTTTCTGCCGTTAGTATATCACAACCAGCAAAAAGATGTGCGACTGCTTCTAATTCTGTTTTACAAAACCTACATTTGTCTGGTTCATTTGATAACCATCCTTCTTGTTTTCCTGTCCAACTGATCCAATACATTTTGGGGCCATTCAATTACTCCAAAACTGTAAGTTAGGACAGGAAGAGCAAACTGGTTTACAGCTTGGACTTTGTTCTTAGATATCAGTGCTGTTTTCAGTATAAATTTTAGTCTTCTAAAATATTCCTTTACTAAGTTTTATTTGCATTTGTTCATGTTTTACTGTTGATCTTTCAATTCCCAAACATTTATACACTTCCTCTTGCTCAAGTTCTTTTATATCACATTCCTGAGACTGATATTTTCTTGGTGCTGCAGCTTTTCTGCTTTAAAGGTTGCTCTTGCATATTTATCAAGACCAAATGACATTTTTATATCTGAAAAAAGTTTTGACCACCTACAGTTGTGCTTTCAGTTCCTCATCTGATGAGCTATACAGTTAAATTTTCCACAAAAAGACAATGATAATTCTTTACACTTTGTTGCCTTCTGGGAGCAAAATTGTAGCCATGACCTAATCTGTTAAGTAGACAGCTTAATGAGTTAAGGGCAATACAAAACAGCAGCTGTGACAGTCACCTTGGAATATCCCCCTTTGAATTTTTACCCCTGGAATAATAATTCGTCCTCTACCATGCCTTAATGGCAAAGTGGTTTGTCACTGTGTCATGGCCGTTGTAATATAATCGATCAGTGTAGGGTGTTATCTTTTACATTTTTAAGCACTCTTATCCATGAATTTGGGATAATGTCAAATGATTTTGTTTTTGTAGTCTATCCATGCCATACTTAGATTCTTCCCATTTTCACAGTTCTCCATTATGACTAACAAATGATTCTTTATTATGTATGACTTCTTTCTTTTACCCTTTTGTTCCATTGCCATGTTTGAGCTTTCTTCTAAATGACTATATATTCTGTCAGCATCAATTCCAATGTATAGTTTACATGCTGTCAGAAGGTAATTTATTGATCTTTAGTATTTAACAGAGATTGCAGGTTTGTTCTTTAGTAGAGTTGTTTTTTCCTGTTGTTTACCAGGTTTGTGTCTGTTCGGGTGTGCATACAAATAGTTCTTACCCATGGCTAAATCATTATGTAAAGATGTTAATACTTTCAGACAGAATTAGGGACTATATCTGGGATTTTTTTTATTGCTCTTAATATGTCTGCCCATCTCTATTAAATCAAGCAACTCTTCTATCTACTGGCTCAGTACAGGTGACTCCATTAACAATGAGCTCTGTACACAGCTGTGAATTACCTTTAAGGTTGCGGACATAGCTAAAGAATGCCTTGTGGTTGGTACATGGCCTGGGAGGCCAAATTTACCTCGTTTGGCTTTGGTAGACTATTTATCCTCTGAGCTGTTTTAGTTTGATGAAAGTTCTTTTATCCTGTTGGGTGCTACACCGCCTAATTTCTGTCATGATTTTCTTCCTTCTGTTGTACAACCTACTGATGATGCGATTCCACCAGGGTGGCTTGTTTTTTGAGTTAGCTCTGTACTTCTTCCTGGTGGGTACAACTGTCTCTATGCAGCTGTTAACATGCTTGTATAGAGTTTCTGTGAATATTTCCTCGTAGGCAGCAGTGTTCTCAGAGCTTATGGGTGCTTGAAATTGTATCAGGTTATCACTTAACAGTAGGATGTTAGTCTTGGAGTAGTTCCTGAATATTCCACAGTTAGCTGGGGGTTCCAGGTTTTATTTTTTACTTCAAATGATACCATTTTATGGTCTGACCTTACCAGGGAAGACATTACAGTGGGTGGGGTGGGGGTGGCACTCTTCCACATCAGAGAAGACCAGATTTAGTACGGTTGCACCCCTGGTTGGTGTATTGACAATCTGGTCCAGGGAGTTTGCGTTTACAAAATCCAGGAATCTCTGTGCCTGTATGGTTGTTGACCTCTAGGATTCCCAGTAAATACTGGAGTAATTAAATTCACCCATGAATAACATACTAGGTTGGATGGTGAATGTTTCTAATAAGTGCAAATACATGTTATGGGTTTCCTGGGTCATAAAGGGCAACCTATAGCTTGAAAGGCAGTGGTACTGAATTTTGCCTATGGTGATTTGAACATAGAGAAGCTCAAGTGCACTGTCCTGTTTGACCAGCCTTGAGGTATATTAAATTTATTTTTGATAAAAATTGAGACAAATCCACCTTTAGTCTCAGTTTGTGTAGTAACTGGTCTAAATGTATGGAAGGCATTATAACCTTGCACTGTCAGTGTGCTCTCTCTGGCTTTAAACCATGTGTCAGTGACTGCACAGACGTCAGCATTCTCTAGGGTAAAGATAGCTTCTAGGGAGTAAAGTTTTTTGTTTAGATGCCTTGCACTGAGCAGTAACACCTTTAGATTTTCTTGTTTTTGATTTGCTATGCTGGAAGTACTTTCAGTTTGGCAATGCCTAAAAAAGGCACTGTGAGGAAGGATAACATTTTAGATAATACTCAAAAGCCTAAAGGAGAGAGGTACAGACCATCCCTGGCAAAGCAGCATGATCTGTTGAACATCTTCCTTGCCGACAAATACTGCGCCACCTTAGAATAACACCAGACACTAAGCCAATTATAATCTTTTGCTCATATTGTGGCATCATCCCTGGAGTGGGTGCTGCTCAATGCTAGGCTCACACCAGCCTATATTCTGAGAGCTCCATGTTATTTCTCTTTCTATAGTATAGGGAGGTACGTCTCAGGTCATTTACACCCACATAGACTATGACTGAGTCATACTGATACTTGTGGTCCAATGACCTGACTGTGAGGGTAATGTGATGGATCCTAGCCCATGATAAGCACCGTGACTTTCTTCATACTCATCCTGGTGAGGGGGACATCATTGTGTCTCAAAATGGAGTCTCCAATGACCAAACTGTTGGACTGTGTGGTGGCATGCCTCATGAGCTTAGAAGTGGAGGATCCAGCAGATGTGGCTGTATGTGCTGATGTGGGTGTTGTTTTGAAAGTACATGCATAGCTGCTGAGGGTACCTGTCATAAGTACTTCATCTAGGAGGTCTTTGGGGTTTAGGAAGGTTACATTTAAGTGCCTCAGCATATGTGGTTCTATGTTTCTGCATTGAATTGTGTGTGATAGATGCAGTGCGTGTACTACCGACAACCTTAATGACATTAAGAGTGCTTTTATGTGACAGCTTTGCCTCCAGTGACACTGTGTAAATACATCACTCACATACCTTATCAGTTTATTAACCAAAACAGACATATGATCATGTCAAACTAATAAGAAAACCAAACGTTCCGGGCAGCAGCAGGAAACGGCTTTATCAGAAACTTTTATTAAAATCTCACAAGCGCTTTCACCCTGACTCAATTGCAGGGCTTTTTCAAGTGTAAAACAAATACCACACATACCACTCCCATTTAAATACCCCCATTCATAAAAAAGCACCAAAAAGATTTAAAGCGGTACACACAATCCTATGCCTATGTATATCACTAAATCACTAAACATTCACAATGCCTCAAATCAAAAACATCAGTATTAAAAAGTATTCACTTAACAGATCATGATTAAGTAGCAAAAAAAGTTCAACAATCCCTCCACGATCATAGTTTAAACAGTATTTTAAGATGCAAAAAAATGAAAAATGTAATGAATATGTGCAACCACATTAATATACATTATTGTCTATAATTAGCTAACACCACCAATATATATTGCCAAAAATTACAAATGTTACAACTTCTCAGCTCTGTTTAGTGATTTACTGATGTACATAAGCATAGGATTGTGTGCCCCGCTTTAAAACTTTTTGGTGCTTTTTTATGAATGGAGGTATTTAAATGGGAGTGGTATATGTGTGCTGTTTGTTTTACACTTGAAAAAGCCCTGCAATTGAGTCAGGGTGAAAGCGCTTGTGAGACTTTAATAAAAGTTTCTGAAAAAGCTGTTTCCTGCTGCTGCCTGGACCATTTGGTTTTCTTATACCTTATCAGTTTGTTTGAGAACTAACTGGATGTGAGTACCCATGAGGCAATTTCTGCATTGCGTCTGGATCCCAGTGTCCCCCAACCTGCTGAGATAGTGGGAAAGTTCATATCCATGGCAACAGACCCTATTTTATTGATTACACAGGAGGAGTAAGAACATAAAGCAATGTCAGGAGCATCCAGTTTGCAGCTCTGGGGCAATGCTTATCACTGCAAACTAGTCCGGTGTGCAACTAGTTCCCCCCAAACACCTTTACTGAATTATCACTTGTGACATAGGCAAATTTACATTCATATTAAAGTAATCAAACTATAATTAACATAAACATTATACTTCACATATATTGCTTTATATTATATAATCTAAGCAACATTACATAAATGATTCAATTCCTGCTTTTTTTAACCAAGAAACATCTTTAGTAAATCATCACTCACTGCAAAGGCAATCAGAAGTTCAATACAAATGAAAACAAATGACACCAACACAATCCTAGTTGCAAGCATTTTACACCACAAACCATACTGACACACTCCCAGTTGCAAACATTATACATCACTTATAATCTACCCAATCTTTTTCAGTCAAACATTACATAGCTCATTTAAGTCCTGTTGCCTTTTAAACTTCATTCCTCCCCTGTATGTATTGTTCCCACAATCCCTATTTTTCCTATGTAGTTTGTTCCTACCCTTTTCTAAAGCTCTCAATAACAATTGTTTTACCTCTGTTACTATAGTCATTACTTCTGGTATAGTTGGCTTAGATTTTGATTTCCATCTTCTAGTAATTCTGAAAAAGCCGTTTCCTGCTGCCTGGACCATTTGCACACCGGACTAGTTTGCAGTGATAAGCATTGCCCCAGAGCTGCAAACTGGATGCTCCTGACATTGCTTTATGTTCTTACTCCTCCTGTCTAATCAATAAAATAGGGTCAGTTGCCATGGATATGAACTTTCCCACTATCTCAGCAGGTTGGGGGACAATGGAATCCAACAAGGCTATACTATGTCTAGGCAATTTTCATTCTGTATCACAGTTCAGAAAAATCATCTCCCTCATCAGACCAATCTGCCCACCCAGCATCTCTGACAGTGCATCCTGCAGGGAATTCTTAGTCAGCCAACCCACCTCACTCCCAGAAAATATGCTTCCAATTACCTCTTTCTCCCCCATGATACTTCTAACATTTGCCTAAGGAAAAATTCTCTGGAGGCTACTTGCGCTACATAAATATCTATGTAAACATTTCCAGGCAAAAATCTTAAATCTTCTAGATTTTGTTGTATATTTGGGAGACATACATATATCCCCCATTGTTTCTTTGTGAATTGCTTATCAAATCTCTCTTCCTAATCCTTTCTAACCTCCTCTGATTGATTCATAGTTTTTATGCAATATTTTATATGCTATACTAATTATTCATTTTTTTTAATGGCAGCTTCTGTTCTAGATTCTACTGAAAACTCTACCAGTGCTGGTCTTTCACTTAGGACCCCCTATTTTTTCTCTCTGCTTATACTCTGATACCAATCCCCGGATAGGGAAGGCCATTTCCAACCTGCAGTCCAAATACATTATTGGTGTCTTCACATTCTTTCCTCTTTCCCTCTCCAGTTATTTGCTCCCAATACCTTTGTTCCTTTGCCAGTTTTCTCCAATAAATTCCAGCCTCTGCTTTCCTACTGTCTACATCCCTAATTGCAGTCATCCCTATTTGCAAAATCTCCCTTTTACAATCCCATATTGACTTAGTTCTTAGAATACTTTCTGCGACTTTATGGATATAATATTCTATATGATTATTCTTCTCAAAGGCATGCGGCCAAAATCTCAGTCACTCCTTGTTTCTTAAGCTTCCACCCGATTTCATCAACATCCCTTTCCAATTTGAATTATAGTTTTCTGCTTGTGCTACCTATAGGAGTCTTAACTGTGTAGCTCTGAAATACCCCTTCATATCTGGTAATCGCAATCTGCCCTGTTCTACCAGAGAAATTAGCTTATTCCACTTGACTTGTCTTCCCCTACCACAGAGTCTTTCAGCTCTTTATTAACTGCTATCCACAATTTCTCCTCTGGTTGATAAAAATATGCCTGACCTGTGTATAAGACTAAAGAGACTAAAAACATTGTAACTGTTTGTATCTTACTACCCATATCCATACTACAAAGCTTCCATTTTCTCAGTTTTTGTATTTATTTTTTGTTTAGTCTCTTCCCACATATCCTTAGCTGCTATGTTAGAATAATTTTTAATCCATACCCCTAAATACTTCACTATCACGGATATTATGGATATTCCTAAACAAATTTGTGTGATTGCCTTTGTTTTAGCTTCATTAATTTTGTACCCCAAAAGATCTGAAACTCTCTCAAAATGTTCCACAACACTGTAATGTCTCTTTCTAGTTCTGTCAGGCATAAAATACAGTCATCTGCAAATAAATCCAGCTTTTCTTGACTACCACACCAATTGCATCCTTGAATTTCTGAGTACCTTATTTTCTTAGTCAATGGTTCTAAATACAATGCAAATAATCAAGGGGAAAGAGTACACCCCTGCCTGGTTCCTCTGTTCAAGCAGAAATTATCAGAGAGGATCCCACCCACTTTAATTTTCGCCTCTGAGCCCTCATATAGCCTCCTAATCAACCTTTGATCCCTCATATAGCCTCCTAATCAACCTTATTTCTTTTTCAGGAAATACAAATGCTTAAATTGCCCTGCTCATAAAGTCCCAACTAACTGTGTCAAATGTTTTCTCTGCATCAAGACTTAACAACAACAATGGTATTTTCTTACATTCTGCTTCCCTCTGGATCAACAATGTTCTGTTCATGTTGTCAAATGTTTGCCTCCTCTCCACAAAACCACAGTGATCCATATCTATCAGTTTTGGCATTACTGTTGCCATTCTATTAGCCATTACAGTCATAAACAGTTTATAATTATGGTTAGTATTGAAATGGGCCTGTATGACGATGGATCTGATGGCTCTTTACCCTCTTTAGGTATTACAGCTACGACTGCTTTCTTCCAGAAAATTGGTGCTTCTCCCACTTCTTAAAATACTGTTCAACAAACCCTTCCAGATCTTTATCAATTTTTTTCCTCCTAGCTTTCAAACTTCCACAGGAATACCATATATTCCTGGGGACTTTCCTGTAGATTGCTTATATATCACAAATTTGTATCTCATCTCTTCATATCCTAACTGATAGTAACTGAGTCTCATCTACCTCTAACCTTGGCATATTTAACTTTTCCATAAACATTTTAGAGAGACTCTCACAGAATTTCTGAAATATGTCCAATACTTATACAGGATCTCGTTATCTTTCTTGTTTTAGGGTCCCTATGTTTGGCGACAGCCCTTTCAACTTTCTGTTGCCGGAGTCATCGTGTTAAAAGTTTTTGTGCTCTAGTGTTATCAAAAACAGCTGCTTAACAGCAGTCGTTCTAAACTCATGCATATCATCAAAGTAATCCCTTATTTTCTGTCTAGCATTCTGCAGTTGACCCTCTTCTTATTCTGTAAGATTCCCCCATTCTGCAATACTTTAACATTTGTCAGTCCCTCTAAATAATTATTGTTACTGCTTAACCATAGCTCCATTTCTTTTATTTCCACCATATTTTTAAACTCCACTCTAATTTTATCCTATTCCCTAGCTATATCTTCAGATGAAATTTCTATCCTCTCTAACAGCTCCTGAATAATCTCCACTACCCATTCCTTAAATTCCTCTCTTTTCAACAGATGGGTGGGAAAGTCCCAATGTCTCATTTTTATTTCATTACCCTGTGCTTTTATTTTAGCTGTTATTGGTGCATGATCTGAAATAGTTATTGAGCAAGTATCAAGACCTTCAATTAAAAGCACATGTTCCTGTGAAATGTAAATTATGTGCAACGTAGCCCAGTTTTTATATCATGCGGAATAAGATGTAAATTCACTCTGAAATCCTATTACTAAATTCACATCTTCCATGCCAAATATTTCAATAAACTACTTCAAAAATCTACCTTTCTTTGTTGTATTTTCTCTTCTGGGCCCCCCAAACACATCATCACTGCTGCAAATCAAATTCCAGTCCCCACCTTGTAAGTAATATTCCTTGCTGAAAACTGAATACATCTCCCAGAACTTTCTTAAGCTCCATTATACAAGTTTTAGGTGGAATACATGCCAGTATAATCCACCTCCTCCCTTGCCAGTAGCCCCTTAGCACTGCAAATCTGCCATATTATCGTTATCTTCTATCACTATTGGTGCTCTTCCTACAATTAATAAAGTACTCTTTTTCCTTTGTCCCAGGTATTCTGCTGAATAACCATCCTGAAAACTTTTATCAAATTCACATGTTCAGTTCTTTCTAAGTGTGCCTCCTGTAACATAGCTATTTGTACTCATTTTTTAATATAGTTCATTACTCTCTTTTTTATCAGTGAGGCCATCTACATTTAAAGACATTACAGAAAGCATCACTATTTAAAAGTTATTATTCTCATCTTTGATTTACAACACCTTTTTTGTTAAATATCTAGTTCCAGCTTTTGTGTTTGGTTTCCTGTCATATCCATTTGAGCCTATGTCACATCTTATAAAACTTTTTATTTTATTGAAAGCCCTAAAAACACCCCAATACCCCCCTAAAACCTATTAACTTAATACTAACACACAAAACTATGTACACCTTCATATAAAGTTTTACCCTCCTACCAGGAACAAAAGTCCCACATTGACAGGCACAATCATAGACTTAAGTTAACCTAAAAGAAATGTTATCCATGTTAAGATGCATGGTGCAGCGTGTGCTTTTACTAAGTGCTCCCCCAGCTGGGAAAACCCCTGAATGCTTTCAGAGCACATTATCTCTTACCCATTTTGTTTTTTTTTTTCCTCTGTTAATTACTTTCCACCAGACTGTAGCCAGTTTCTCTTTATCATACTGTTTCCATGGAGACATGAGAAAGTACAGTTTTGTACCTACCATAAATGTAGATGTCCGAACTGGATAGCATCTGCAGTCATAACAAGTGGGTTGTCCTGTCGTCAGGCAGCCCTGCAGTCGGCCGGATTCCAAAGTCCGGGTCCGGCTTCGGCTGATGTCGCACTCCACCCGACGTCATCTCTGCTGGTCTTCGGGTATAAAAGCATCAGCCGACGCCATTTTCCTCAGTGTTTCTTGCCCCAGATGCCAGTAGCCCTCTTGCAGGGTAAAATTTGGATAGATGCCAATGTTTCCAAATAGATAGAGGTAAACACAACAATAAGCATATATGTACATATATACAAACAAATACACCATAAAGACTCCCCCAACAGCTAGCTATTAGGAGGGTAAACACCCTAGGAGTACCACAGAGGGAAGGAGGGAGGGTAATCCTGACTGCAGATGCTATCCAGTTCGGACATCTACATTTATGGTAGGTACAAAACTGTACTATGTCCTTCATGGATGCATCTGCAGTCATAACAAGTGGGTAGAATACCATAGCCAACTAGGGAGGAGGATAAAGGTAGATTATGGTGTGTTTAAGATCCCTTGCAGTACAGCAGTGGCAAACCCTGCTCGGGATCTGGAATAAAGAGGCAAATTATAATGCTTGGCAAATGTATGCACGGAGGTCCAAGTAGCCGCCTCAATAATGTCTTTGGTTGCCACTCCTCGTAAGAAGGCTGTGGTAGTGGCTGTTGCCCTTGTAGAATGAGGTCTTATGTTCTGTGGAATTGGTTTTCCATGGAAGGAGTAACAGTATCGTATGCAATTTCCTATCCATTTGGAGATTGTCTGTTTGGAAATAGCTTTTCCTTCCCTTCCAGTTGCATAGGCTACAAAAGTTGGTCAGTCTTTCTGCTATTTTTGTTCTGTCCAAGTAGTAGCGTAGCTGTCTATGTACATCCAAGGTATGCAGTATTCTTTCCCTCTGTTTTGTGGGTTGGGAAAGAAGGAAGGTAGGTGGATTGCCTGGTTTAAAGATACTCTGGATACCACCTTAGGCATAAATGTAGGATTAGTCCTCAAGGACACTCTATCTTGGTGGAAGATTAGGAAGGGTTGCACTGCCATTAAGGCCTGTAGTTCTGAAACCCTCCTTGCTGAAGTAATTGCCAGTAGGAAAGCAGTTTTCCATGACAGGTGTTGTAGGTCTGCTGTTGCTGCTGGTTCAAAGGGTGCTAGTGTCAACTTTTCTAGCACAAAGTTTAAGTCCCAAGCTGGTAATGGTGGTTTCCTGGGAGGTTTTACATTCTTGATTCCTCTGAGGAACTGCCTGAGCAAAGGGTGTGAAAAACAGGAGGATCAAAGCTGTATTCTGCTGAAATAGCTGATGCATGTATCTTGATGGAGGAGTAGGACAGGCCTGAATGAAGAAGTTCGCCAGATACTCCAGAATGTTAGGCATATCTATGTTTGACACATCTTTTCCTCTTTCGTACTCCAAATGACAAACCTTTTCCATTTTCCAGCATAGTTCTTTCTTGTTGAAGGTCTGCGTGCTTCAAGAATAATGTCTTTAACTCTTTGGGAAAGTTCTGGATTAGCTGCTGCTATGTGATGTTCCATGCAGTCAGTTGCAGCGTTTTTAGGTTTGGATGTATGATGCTGTAGTTGTTCTGAGTTAACATCAAAGGCATCAGGGTATTGGCCACATGTTGTTCGAGACATGCTCTTCAGTAGTGGATACCAGTGTTGTCTTGGCCAGTTTGGGGCTATCAGGATTATCCTTGGACGTTCTTCCTTGATCTTTAGTAGTACCTTGTGTATCAGAGGAAGAGGAGGAAATGCATATGCTGTTAGGCCTTTCCAGTTGAAGGAGAGTGAGTCCACTTTCCATGCTAGTGGGTGGAATGTCCTCGTGCAGAATTTTTCGAGCTGGTGATTGAGAGGTGATGCGAATAGGTCTATCTGTGGCATTCCCCATTTCTTTGAGATGGTCTTGAAGATGTCCGGGTGCAGCTTCCATTCGTGGGCATCCAAGTGGTTCTGCTTAGTATGTCTGCTAGAGTATTGTCTTTCCACGGTACAAATATTGCCTGTAACTGAATGTTGTAGCTGAGTGCCAGGGTCCACAGCTCCAAGGTCATTCTGCATAGGGGGTATGAATGAGTGCCTCCCTGTTTGTTGATGTACCACATGACTGTGGTGTTGTCTGTCCTTATCATCAACTGGCCCTCTTTGAGGAAAGGTTTGAACTTTTGGATTGCCAGTTTTACTGCCAGCATTTCTTTTAGATTGATGTGCAGGTGAATTTGATCCTGTGTCCACAATCCTTGCACGCATTTGTCCAGCATGTGGGCCCCCATCCTAGATCTGAAGCGTCTGTTGTGATGGTCTGGCTTGGTTGACATCTGCGAAGGGCAGGCCTGGGTTTGACTGGCATGCCTGAGCCCACCATAGGAACTCCTGTTTTAAGCATGGAATTAGTGGGATTTCTGTTTCTAGACTGTGTCTGTGTTGGGACCATAAATTCTTTAGGTACCACTGTAGTTTCCTCATATGTAGTCTGGCAAATGGGACCAAGATTATGCATGATGCCATGAAGCCCAAGGCCTGTAGAAATTTTCTTGCTGTTAACTTGTTCAGTTTTGTTAGTGCCAAGAAGTAAAGAGGAAGTTCTTTTGTTTTTCTGTAGTCAGGAATGCCATTTGTTGTACTGTGTCCAATTCAGCCCAAGAATGTCCTTGTTTGGGATGGTATCAGCCTTGACTTTTGTAAATTGACTGTGTATCCCAGTCCTTGTAGCAAGTAAATGACCCTTTGTAAATCTGTTGTCAGCTTGCTTTTGTTGTCCCCTTGTAGCAGGCAGTCGTCCAGGTATGGGTAAATTTGAATCCCCTGTAGTCTGCAATGGGCGATTACTGATGCCAGGCATTTTGTGAATACTCTGGGCGCAGTAGATAAGCCAAAGGGCAATGCTGAGAATTGAAAGTGCTCTGATCCTGCAAGAAATCTGAGGTATCTTCTGCAGATTGGTCGAATTGGGACGTGCAGGTATGCCTCCTTGAGATCTAGAGTTACCAGCCAAGACTCCTTGCCCAGCATGGGAAGAAGTTGCTGTAGGGTCAGCATTTTGAATTTTGGGACAATGATGTATGTATTTAAGGTGGACAGGTCGAGAATTGGTCTCCAACTTTTTTCCTTTCTTGGAACTAGGAATAGTCTGGAGTAGAACCCCTTTCCTTGTTCTGCTGTTGGCACTCTTTCCACAGCTCTCATGTTTGCTAACTCCATTATCTGGCGTAGAGCCTCTGTTTTTTGATGTGGAGGTAGATTTGGCATTCCTCTTTGACTGGTAAAGTGTGGAAGTGAAACCGTAACCTTGATCTATGGTTTGTAAAATCCACTTGTCTTTTGTTATGTAGTGCCAGTTCTTTGAAAATAAGGTTAACTTTCCGCCTAGAGGAGCTGCTATTTGTTCCCTGGTAGGCGGATTTAGGATTAAGTCACTGTGGCTGTGCTGATGTAGAGGCAGTGGCTGTGTCTGTGCCTCTGTTGTTACCTTGCCACTGTCGTCCTCTGTAGGCACCTCCTCTGGATTGGGTTCTGCCTCTGGAACGCCTATTCCTGCCCCTTTGAAATTTTGCAGAGTCAGGAAAGGACCAATTTTTGGCAGGCCAGTTCCTGCTAAACCTTGGGGTTGGACTTGCAGGAAATCTTTAACAGTTTGAACAGATTTTGCCTTTTCTTCCATTTTCTTCATAACCTGCTGGGCAGGTGTACCAAACAAACTTGTCTTGTCCATAGGAGCATCTAGCAACTTAGCTTTAACATGATCCGGTAAAGCTTGTTCCTTTAACCATGCATGTCTTCTTATCACTGTGCCTGTCATGGCTGATCTAAATGAAGCCTCCAGTGCATCATAGCCACATTTTAAAGAATGGTTGCTAACCTGTTGTATGTTATTTACCATCTCTAATACATGTTTCTTATCAAGAGATTCATCAGTAGTTAGCTTTTTAGTTAACTGATCAAGCATAAACTCTTGGTATTGTATCATGTGAAACTGACAGTTTAAAGCTCTAGCTGAGAGAGTAGCTGAAGTGTAGACCTTTTACCCCATCTGTCTAGTGACCTTGCTTCCCTTTCAGAAGGAATAGGGTTTTAGCTGTGGTTGGCTACTGCCTTGGGACCCTGGGATATAGTTTCTGGGTCTGCAAGAGGAGCCTTGTAAAGGTGGTGATGAGTATCTGGCACCCTGTAAAATCTGTCTGGTTTGGCAGGGGCTGGGGGTAAAGAATCAGGAGCGGAGCAAACATCATTGAAAGCATCATCCACCACAGAGAGAACAGGAGGTATAGCTAAGGGCCTGTGCTGTGGTAGGTGCAGAAAAGTCCTAAGTCTTTTCTGGAGTCTGAAAATCCTGTTGCTGCCATTGGAACTGTTCTCGCATGGCATGCAGGGTTTCTCCAAAGGAGAATTCTTCTGGTGGGGAAGCAGCTGGAATGGATTCTTCAGCATCAGAATCTTCGAAATTGGAAAAGGGGGCCTCAGGCTGGTCAGTTATGTCTGATTCATGAGCAGAATCATCAGAAGACACTGGCTCAGGGGGCTCTGCCCTAGGTCTCTTCTCTGGGGGCTGAGAGGCCCTGTCTGGGAGAGATTGAGATCCTCTAATTAAAGAAATTAAATCTTCTGCCAAAGAAAGCATTTGAGAACTAGAAGAGGGCCTGGATGAGGGGGGTTTAACAGGCACTGATTTAGTAGTCTTGGCTGCTTTAGCCCTGGCGAAGGCCTTAATGGACATGGCTGCTGGAGGCCTAGCAGCACCAGGTGCTGGGGTAGAGACATCCAAGGGGATGGTATCTGATAAGTCAGTCACCGTAGTGGGTAAAATTTCTGAGGTCGATTCAGGAATTGTAGCAGGGGCCTCAGTTGTAAGAATAGGTTCAGCTGTACTTTGAGCAGTTTTCTCGGTTTCGGCCGAAACCGAGACACTCGATTTGCTTTGCCGTGGTTTCGCCGAAACCGCGGACCGCGAGTGTCGGTCTTTATCTTTGCTTTTGGGGTAGTCGGAGAATCCGACGACATAATGTACGCAAAATCAGTACCGAAAAACTGTTCTGCAAACTCCGACCGACGCCTAAGCGTTCGTCGGTTGAAAGAGGCACAGGCCGAACAGGCTGCTACGTCGTGGGCTGGGCCTAAACAAGGCAGACAGTAAGAGTGGAAATCTTTATGAGGTATTTGTTTCCCACAGGTTAAACAATTGTTAACTTTTTCTGTCATCGGCTGAGGCAAGAAAGAGTCCCCAACGGGGTACTTAGCTTTAGAAGTCTTCAAGTAGTATTCGGTAGAAGTAATCTCTGGATCCGACCGACCGGCACTTGCGAACAGCTTCTGCTTCGGGCGCCACGCGGCAAGAAAGACTGAGGAAAATGGCGTCGGCTGATGCTTTTATACCCGAAGACCAGCAGAGATGACGTCGGGTGGAGTGCGACATCAGCCGAAGCCGGACCCGGACTTTGGAATCCGGCCGACTGCAGGGCTGCCTGACGACAGGACAACCCACTTGTTATGACTGCAGATGCATCCATGAAGGACATCAAGGCAGCCAGTTTCTCTATCAGACTGTTTCTGTGGAAATATGAATGCCAGCTGCAGAACTGTTACTGGGCATACATGCATTTGATAGAAAAAAGCCTCAATATTCAATGTTGTTTTTTCATTTACTTGCTCTCACTTAAAACTTACTAAATCAAACTAAGATCTTTAATCCAGTCACTCCCCCATGCAAGAATAAGAAAAAGCACATTAATTTTTCTTTTGTTATGCTTTTTTAACTAGGCTTTTGTTTTTTACATTGCAGTACCTATACTTCTTCAAAGTGAACAAGAAATAGAAGAAAGGCGAAACAAAAGCAGCACCTGTTTACAATCCATCACACAAACTGTAAAAAATGTACTTTACAGCAAGTAAAGAAAACCACATGCCACAAAATTAGTAGTATTTAAGAAAAAAAATCTTTACTCTCAAACTTTTTCCCTCCTCTTCCTCTCCCCAAAGCACTTTTCTGAATATTAATGACATGTAGTAGGGCATATGCTTTAGAGTCTCCCACAAGTCCAACAAGTTCTGAAAAAGTCCAATATTTCCAGATTTTCTTGTTCTGTGATATTTATCAAATATAATTATTGCATTGTAACCCCACATTAAGTTACTAGTTTATTACTGTTCACCTCCGAAATCTTGTCTTTGGTTCATTTTCAAAGTACTCTCAATTCTTATAGTCAACTCTCGTGTTCACTTCCTCTTCTCCAACATTTTCTATTGAAAAACATGAAAAGGTTCACAGGTACAGTTCCTCTGTAATCTTTAAAAATAAAAAAAGCAGAATCTCCTCCTGTTTCACAGCTTATTTTTTGCTGGACAACTTTTGCATTTCCTCCTTAGCATGTACTTCATCAAAAATTTGATTATGTCCCCTCAGGAAAGAATTCCTTGAAGACAGCTGGGTACAGCAGTTTGAATCTCACACCTGCATCTCGACATTCCCTGAATAATGGAATAAATCTGCTCCTCTTCTGTGTGGTGTACAATGAGTAATCATTCTCCACAAACACTCTGTCTCTCACTTTTAGTACTTTAACCTTATGCCACAGTGTTGCAGAATCAACTCCTTCTGCTGGTAGGATTGGATCTTTAATATTAAAGGTCTAGGAGCATACACACAATGTGCCCTTTCAACTAACAACTCCTGCTGAGGAATACCAGTCCAATTGCTTATTTGTGCTTTCATAAAATTAATGCAGTCTCTTCCTTCCAGCTTCTCTGGCATAGCTGAAAATCTCTTCCAGAACAATCTCAGATTTTAGCTAGCCTTTTCCTCATTTCGACCTCTGATGTTTGTGACAATCTCATTTGAGTATCTGTTTAAAGTTCCAACCTTTCGTTGTTGATGCTGATATACACCATCAGTGTCTTACCTATTTTAAGCAGGTCTGTATACAGTTGTCTTGTATCTTCCTGTAGGTTACTGGAAGTCATGTCTGGAGGTTGCATTGCTTTCTGCTGAACAGCTGCAGAAGTTTCCCCAGACAGTGTTTCTTCCTCACTTTTTGTAGCTGATTTTTCCCAGGTCTTTTTTATTTCTTTATTCCTGGCATCCAGACAGTACATGTACTAGCCAGCTACTGAAATTTACCCATAAACAGAAGTCTAATGGCCTTCTCTACCGAGTTTCAGTTTTCACACTGACAGAGCTAGAAATAAACTGTTATTCAATGTGCAGCCATCTTGAAAGTGTGCGCAACTAGGTATTGGTGAAATTTCAATAGTACGTTTTACAGAAGAAATGTCAACTCAAGGCTTGTGTGTCTATACAGGGTACTGCAAAAATCTTGAGGGGGAAACTAATAAGTTGACCCTGATGATTTATGGATGAAGTATTTAGGTAGATATTATGAAGTTAGAAGGAAATCAACCAGCACTTACTGAAAAGGAAGCATTAGCTTGTTAAAAATTATGTAGAGAAAGGAATCACCTGAATGTCTACTGACTACTACTTGCGCTGGTCTTACAATGGCTTCATGCTTCTGAGATACAATGCTCCTTCGCTTCTTCTCTCACCAGAAGCAAAACAGTAGCATTAATCCCAAAATGAGAAGCAGGCCGCAGACTGTTTGGTGATCCATACTCTTGTCCTAGATGACGCAAGGGTCTGCAGTCTTGTTGTAGCCTTTTCCTGGTAGATGCCTTGAATAGCAAGTAGACCAATCAAGAAGGTCAAACATAGACATTCACTGCCCAACCAGAAACAATCAGGAATCAATGCACTCTGCTCCTTCTCTCACCAGGAGCAAAATATAAACAAAAATTCCAAGCTGGCACCTATGAAGCAATTATTAGGCTTTCCGGTTATCAGCAGTCTCAAGGAAATATCCCTATGCTTCATCTCCACCAGCATCAAAACAGAAGCACTAATTCCAAGATGATTAGTCAGTGGCAGAATGTGGGCTGTCCTATAATTGGTGGTCTTGGAGTAGACGCTGCAGATTTTAAAGGTAAGATGAAAAAATGGGTAAATATCCTAACATCTGCGTTATACACTACATATTTAGATATTTAAGAGGGGGTAACCAGGGATGTAGCCAGAAAATTCCATTTTGCACTGAAACGTTTTTACTGCCCCCCAACCCATGTCATTTAAACAAAAATGTACACATCTTTTAAAATGCTGCCCCCCATATACACATTTTCAGTGTTTCCATCTAAAACTATTATTTTTTAAATTGGCAATCTACTCTGCAAGCAATTTACATACCTGCTGTTAGAGGCATTACTTTGTAGACATAACACAGCCTGATAAAAACAAACTGTCTCGAGTGATGGAAAGAAAAATGTACTCTGCAGAGTACAAAGAATATGCCTAGCTGCACCCTTGGGGGCAACTTAAGCTTTAACTATCTAAAGTGGAGAGCCACTAATTTTAAAACAGCAAAATAGAATGGAAGAGGGGGTGTGCACTTTGTATTTGGGTTCTGTGGAATAGAGTGGGATGGCCAATAAATTTAAATAGTTGAAGGGGAGTGATTTCACAAAATGATAATTTTGTGCTTAATCACAATAGCCAATGAAAGAGGACAGGGAAGGGGATACAATGTCAAATTAAAATAAGGGGCAGGCAACTGGAAAGATAGCCAAGTTTAAAAACATAACAGCACTTGGGTAGGAGGGTGAGAGAAAATTTATTTTTTAACACGTTAAAGGGCATGCGTCACTTAATTTTTTCTTTACAAGTTTATTCTGAACAAGCACTAATTTAACTCGTGTAAATAAAGGCATATGGGATAGAACAGTAAAAAATGTGGGGAATGAAATAAATGTGTATGAAAATTCTCACCTTTGCCATGTTTCTGTCAGCGATAACTATGTACAGTGGATATAAAAAGTTTAGACACTCCTGTTAAAATGCCTGTTTTTTGTGATATAAAAAAATGAGACCACAATAATTAATTTCAAAACTTTTCCCACCTTTAAAGTGACCTATAACCTGTACAATTCAATTGAAAAACAAATCTGTTAGAGGAAAAAATATAAAAAAATTAAAAACGTACAATACGCTGGTTGCAAAAGTGTGCACACCCTTAACCTAATACTATGTTGTGTGCGCACACTCTTAAATTAATACTTAGTTGAAGCACCTTTTGATTTAATCAGTTTTCTTGGGTACACACCTGCCATCAAACGACTTCACAAAAGCTACTATAATGCATTTGTTGGCATTGAGCTTTACATCACGGCTTTGACATCAAGTATTTTTCTATGATGGACCTTCCTGAAAGGTGTTCTCACCTTGATGTGATTCAATGAGTGCTCCCAGTTTGCAATTAACTGTGAACTTGGGCAGCCAGAGGCCTCTGACGTTAACATTACCTTTGACCCTAGGGAAGTAGATGCCAAAGAGGAATGAACCCAGCACAGAGCCCTAACAGACTCAACTGGTGACTGACCTCTGAGGACATGGCTTCACCAATCCTAACCTTAAGTCTCATCTGTGAGCCACCTAGCTAGCTATGGTGTTTTAAGGGGGATTATGCATAGTTCCTTAAGTTTGCTGAAAAAGCCTGAGTAGGGTACTGTATCAAATGCTTTAGCCAGATCTAGGTATGCAGTATGCACCACTTTCCACTCATCCACTGCCTTAGTGACCTTTTGAAAGAACTCCACCAGGTTCTGCAAGCATTACCTTCTACTGACAAAGCAAAATGGGATGAATTCAGTGTTAGGATGTCTCCTAAATCCTTGCTAATAATTTCTATCATAATCTTTCCATGGCTTTGCAAATAAGATTAGTTAGACCAATAGGTCTATAGTTTCCAGGATCTGTTGAAGGTCCTCCATTATGCAGAGGGATATCCATCACGGTCCTATAATTTCAGGGAACAAAGCCTGTTTTAAGACTATAGCTAAATGGTGACTCCAGAGGAAGTGATCAGTTTTATTTTAGACAGTTCAGGAGGCCTCCCAGATGTTATCGGGACCCAATGAGGTTATATTCTTGGCTTTAGTGAGCGCAGCCAGTATTGCTCCCTTGGTATAGTTGGAGGGGTTATGTTTGAGGGTTATTTCTTAGGGGGAAGGTTGGAGGAGAGGGGGGGGGGTAAATTTGGAACTGAATTTGTCTGCTAACAGATATACTATATCGCCAGGTTCAGTGAATATGGCACCACTAACTACCAGTTCAGCATATTGTTGTGTACTGCCCTTGAGGTTTCTGACACAGATGATGAATGACTTATGGTTATCTTTCACATGGGAGGTTATCTTAACCTTAACACTGGCTTTGTTTGACCCAATTAGCCCCCCATTAGTTCTCTATTTATTTTGATGAGAGAGAGTTTATTATTTATGGGAATTATCCTTCTTGATTTTTTTCCTTTTGGAGCATACCCTGTTTAATTTCAGATGCTACCAAGGCAGTTTGTTTGTGGGACTAGTTTTGGGCTTACCTCTGGTAGGTACAGCAGGTTCTATGCCACCATTGACATGGCAGTGCAGAGTCTCTGAGAGCAATTTTGCATAGACTGCTTTGTTCTTAGGGTTTGGAAGGGCACTGAATGTTGACAAACCATCACTTAAGAGTTTGCCTTGGAATAGTTCCTGTTACTGGTTTTACTGGGATCACAGACTTGATTCTGAAGGAGCCAGTTTTATGGTTGGACGTTACCAGGAAGGAAAAGACACTGGGAGAGTGCAGATTTCCCCCTTATTTGTGAGTACAAGGACCAGTATGTTGGAGCCTCTAATGGGTGTATTCACTATTTGGCCAGGGTGTTTGTATTTACAAAGTCCAGGATTCTCTGCACCTGTAGATGATGCCAGGTAGGACTCATAGCCTACAGAAGGGTATAATTAAAGTCACCTATGAGTAGGGTGTTAGGATGGATGCTATGTCTCCACTAGGTTTAAGTATGCATTGTGAGCTACTTGGGACATGGACAGTGAACTAGAGGTGGATGGAATATGACACAGGAATTTGTAAATGGTGATCTGCACATGGTGGAACTCAAGTGAATCATCCTGTTTGACAAACATAGCGGTAGGTTTCTTACTGTTGTATATAAAGACACCTCCACCTTCAGCCCCTGTCTGTGCATCTGCTGGTCAAAGTATAGAATGCACCAAAACCTTGCATTGCAGGGGTTAGGTTACTCTCCGCCGCTTTAAACCATGTCTTGGTAACTGTACAGATGTCTATATTCTCAAGTGTGAGGAGGGTTTGGAGGGAGTGTAGTTTTTTATTTATGCTCCTGGCATTGAGCAGTAACACCCTGAGGTTCAGCTGAGTTGATTTTGCTATGCTGATAGGCTTGTTAATTTATAATTGCCTAAAAACACACTATGGAGCTGGATAACATTTTAGCCATTACTCAAAGTCTAAAAGGGACAGATGCAGACCATTCTCTGCAAAGCAACGTGGTCCGTTAACTGTGTCCTCCCAAGCTGACAAATATTGGATCCCCTTAAAAAAACACCAGAAAGACATCCAATTATTAAAATCAGTCATCTTTTGCTCAAATTGTGTCATCAGCCTTAGTGATGATGATATGCTGCTGCTCAATGCCATCCTGAGACAAAGTCTGACAGTTCCACAATGCATCTCTCATATAGTCCACTGTGACATGTCTCATGTCATTTACAGCTACATGGATTAGGACAGGATCATACTGGTATGTGTGGGTGAGATAACTCGAGTCCTTGTGTTACATGGTAGATCCTGGCTCCAGATAAGCAACTATCTTCTCCTTGTTCAGTCTGGTTAGAAAGGCATCAGTATGTCCTACAATAGAGTCCCTTATCATAAGAGTCCTGGGAAGTGCGTTTGCTTGCCTTAGGGGTTTAGTGTTTGGAACTCCACTGAATGGAGTTAGCACTGCTAACCTCAAAATGTACTCACTCGAGACACACCTCAGTATGGAGAACATCAACATCTGTGCAGTAACAGAAACCTGGTTTAAGGCTCCTGAAAGCACCCCAGCACTACTAGACTATAACTCATACAATACCTTTTGGCCACAGAACCAGGACTGAAACACAAAAGGCGAGGGTGTATCCATATTCATCAAGGATACCCACACCTCCAGGTTAGTGGCGCAGCACAATGCATCACAGATCATCCATGTGCAACAACGGGCAAAACTGCAATCCAAATTGTAGATTGCTACAGATCACCCACCATGACCCAGGACCCCCATTCCTGGAGACACTGGGAAATATGAAGTTCCTACCAAACACCCTAATACTGGGTGATTTCAATTACCCAAACATAAACTAGGAGAACTACTCAAGTACTAACTTTTCTTGCCCAGTGCTTCCTAGAATTTATAAATTCGAATGCCCTGGATCAACTGGTCAACACCCCCACCAAAGGGAACAACATATTGGACATGGTCATCACCAACATGGGTGACCGGTGTTCCACACAGGAGGTCAACCCCTCGCTGGTTAGATCAGACCATAGACAAAACACTCTGGATATCCACATTTCGCACCCACCCCCAAATCAAGGAAACCACGGTGAAAAACTTTTCAAAAGCAAACTTCACGTTACTTAAGACCGAGGTGGAAAGGTTCACAGCACTCATGCTAAAAGACAATGCTGTCCAATCTGCTGAAACCTTTACAAAGGCACTCTATGAGCATCTGCAGGAATGCATGGATTGTGCTATCCCAAGTAAAACCAAGACTCACTTCTCCAAGAAAAGGAAACCAGTCTGGTGGACCCCTGCCATAAACAAGCTATACAACAGAAGGAGGAAAAGTACAGTTGTGTACACTTACCATAAATGTAGATGTTCGAGTGTGTTCACCGTTGCAGTCATTACATTTGGGTAATCTGCTGGCAAGTTGTTCTCAGTCGGCCTGAATTCCAAAGTCTTGGGTCCTGCGTTGGTTGCTGTCTCCTCTTCCATGATGTCAGGTCGTCAGAGGTATAAAACATGCAGCCAACACCATTTTCTTTAGTTTTTCTTGCCCCAGATGTCAGGTGCCCCCAAAAAGGTAGCAATATTTTTATATATATATATATATATATATATATATATATATATATATATATATATACACACACATGCATCAATATAAACTTTACCTTCATCTACAAGCACACCACATAGATTGTATAAGATAGAGAAGGAAAGATAAACTGTAGAATGACAGGGGGATGGCGGGAGGGTAACATGGACTGCAACAGTGAGTACACCCGAACATCTACATTTATGGTAAGTGTACACGACTGTACTATGTTCTTCGTGTTTCACTGTTGGAGCTAAACAGCATTAGGTGCTGCTATAAGGCCCTGCAGCACTGCAGTGGCAAAGCCTGCCCGGGAATTGTTTGGTTAAGAGCCACACTGGAAACCACCTTAGGCATAAAAGTAGGATTTGTCCTTAGAGACACCCTGTCTGGGTAAAACATGATAAAAGGCTCTACAGCCATGAGGGCCTGTAGCTCTAAAACTCTTCTTGCTTAAGTAAATGCTAGTAGCAGAGCTGGCTTCCATGATAAGAACTTTATATCAGCGGTAGCGGCAGGTTCAAATGGAGGCAGGGTGAGCTTTTCCAACACATAATTGAGGTCGCATGCAGGTAATGGTGATCTTCTAGGAGGTCTTAAATTTTTGGCTCCTCAAAGATACTGCTTTAGTAAAGGATGAGAAAAGATTGGTGGCTGGCTCTGTATTATAATGAGCCAAAATGGCAGAGACATAAATTTTGATTGTTGAGAAAGATAGGCCTTTGTCAAGCATCTCAGTTAAGTATTGTAATATCTGAGGAATATGTGGTTCTGCTGTATCAGTTCCTTGTGCTTGATTCCAAACACAGAATCGCTTTCATTTGTCAGCATAAGATTTTCTAGTACTAGGCCTTCTTGCTTGAAAATGACATCCATCACAGCTTTACTGAGAGGTGTCATTCGTATGATTACATGATTAGCCATGCTGCTAGGTTCGGAGTCTGTAGTTGATTGTGCAGGATCTGACTGTTTTGCTGGGACAGTAGTTGTGGTCTTTGAGGCAGGGTCCAAGCTGGGTACTGAGCCAAGTTCCTTAGGACTGGGTACCAGTATTGGCGGGGACAGTCCGGGGCAATTAGTATCATCTTTGGCTTCTCTTGTCTGACTTTTAGGAGGACCTTGGGGAGAAGAGGCAGAGGAGGAAAGCTGTAAAATGACAGGTTTTACGAACTGAAGGATAGGGAGTCCACTTTCCATGCTTGTCTGTGATAAGTCCTTGTGCAGAATCTTTTCAATTGATAATTTTGAGGACAGGCAAATAGATCTATGTCTAGGCTCCCCCATTTCTGTTATAATGCTGAATACTTGTGGATTTCGTTTCCACTCGTGAGGATCCATAAGGTTTCTGCTTAAATCGTCTGCCAGAGTGTTTTGTTTTCCTGGCAGGAATTGAGCTTGAAAATGTATTTGGTAGGTCAAAGCTGTGTCCCACAGTGTCATGGCTGATCTGCAAAGGGGGCAAGAGTGTGTGCCCCCTTGCTTGTTAATATACTACATGACTGTGGTGTCCGTCTTTATCAGTAGCTGTCCTGGATGAAGTAAGTCCTTGAAGGCTGTTAGGGCATTTTGAACAGCTAGCATCTCTTTCTGGTTGATATGGAGATGCATTGGTTTTGGTGCCCATATGCCCTGAATGCATCTTCCTGCCATGTGGGGCCCCCAGGCATAATCTGATGCGTCTGATGTTAAGGTTTGGCTGGCAGAAGGTAGAGTGAAGGGCCGTCCGATATTTTGGTGACAGGCCTTTGCCCACCACAGAAAATCCTGTTGCAGGCAGGGAATGAGAGGAATCATTGTTTCCAGACTGTGTGAATGCTGACTCCATAAACTTTTTAGGTACCACTGAAGTTTCCTCATTAGCAGTCTTGCATATGAAATTAGTAGGATGCAGGATGCCATGAAGCCCAGAGCCTGCAGAATTTGTCTTGCAGAAGACTGTTTTTTTGTTGGCATCAGTTTGAAGTAAGTAGTTAGTTGCCTTTGTTTGTCTGGCGTGAGGTAAGTCATCTCAGCAGTTGTATTCAAGCATGCACCCAGGAATGTTATCTTTTGAAAGGGTACCAGTTGTGATTTCTTCTCGTTTATTGTGTACCCTAGGCATGTTAGAAGCCTTTTCACAAATGCCAGGTGTCGAAGAAGAGTGCCCTAGTTCTCTGTTTGAATGAAACAGTCGTCCAAGTAAGGATATATTTGTATACGCCTTTGTCTGCAAAATGCAATTACTCATGCCAGGCACTTTGTACAGACACTGGGCGCAGTAGATAAGCCAAAGGGCAGTGCAGAGAATTGGTAATGCATTAAGCCAGCCTTGAATCTGAGGTATCTTCTGCACGACTGTCTTATTGGGACATGCAGGTATGCCTCTTTTAGGTCTAAAGTCACCAGCCAACCATTCTTGCCAAGCATGGGCAGAAGCTGCTGCAAAGTCAGCATTTTGAATTTTGGAATGTCCAGGTATGTGTTCAAAATCAATAAATCCAGTATTGGCCGCCAGGCCTTGTACTTTCTGGGTACCAAGAACAGTCTTGAGTAAAAAACCTTGTCCTTTTCCCTGTTCTGGTACTGTCTGAATGGCCCCCATATCCATGAGGGACGTAACCTGTTTCTGTGCTTCTGCCCACTGATTTTTTGGCAGATCTGGCCAACCATTTGCCATTGGCAGAGTGTGGAAATGAAATCTGTATCCCTGTGATATGATGTTTAGTACCCACTTGTCCTGGGTTATTAACTGCCAATTTTGAGCAAAAAGTGAAAATTTTCCCCCTATGGGTGCTGCCAAAAGATAAGTGCTTGGTGTAGGCAGAGGGAAGTCATTGGGATTGCTTTCTGTAGGTTTGCGCTTTATCTCCTCCAGATTTGGAGGTGGATGCGCCCCATTGCTTTGACCTGTATGAGTCTTGCGCCTGTTATCTGGAACCCTTAGGGCGTCTGGATTTGCCCCTTTGAGCTCTGTCTGACAAAGAAAAGGACCAATTTTTGTAGGCCAGTGACTACTGAATATTGGTGGCTGCACTTGTAAGAAGTCTTTAACAGGTGGCATAGACTTAGCTTGGTCTTCCATTTTCTTTAAAACCTCTTCTGCCTTAATACCAAACAGAGAATCATGCTGTAAAGGTGCATCTAGCAATTTAGCTTTAACATGATCAGGCAAATTTTGTTCCTTTAACCAGGCATGCCTCCTAATCACAGATCCAGTTACTGCGGCCCTGCAGGAGGCCTCTAAAGAATCAAAACCACATTGTAAAGTATGCTTTCCAACTTGTTCAGCTGCATGCAATAATTCCTGCAATTCTTTATTTTCTGCACATTCTGAAATTAACATAATTTTCTGTTTCAGCAATCCCATAACATGTTGTTGGTACTTAAGCATATGAAATTGACAGTTTAAGGCTCTGATTGCCAAGGATGCAGTTGTATAAACCTTTTTTCCCCCATCTGTCCAGTGCCCTTGAATCTCTGTCAGAGGGGGTAGGATTTTTTGCTGTTGAGGCCTTAACTCCCTTTGGACCCTGTGAAATAGTTTCAGGATCAGCAGCAGGGTTTCTAAATAAAAATTTATGTGAGTCAGGGACCCTGTAATATCTGTCAGGCTTACTGGGAGCCGGAGGTAAGGAGTCAGCGGTCAAGCTTGACTCCGAAAACACATCATCCACAATGTCTAAAATAGGGGGAATGGTCAAAGGCTTGTGCTTAGGGAGAAGGAGGAAATCCCTGAGCCTCTTTTTTGATTCTGAGAAGCCTCGACTCTCCCAGTGAAAATGCTCTCTCAAAGTATGCAAGGTTTCTCCAAATGAATAATCCTGAGGAAGAGATGCAGATGGAATAGACTCCTCAGCATCAGAATCCTCGCAGGGTGGTAAAGATAATTCCTAATCAGAAGAGGAATCAGAAGAAATAGAAACCTGATCTGAAGATTCATAATCAGTGTCTTGCCTAGGCCTTTTATCTGGAGTGGGATGGGTACCACTGATCAAGGTAATAAGGTCTTCAGCCATTTTGATCATGTTTTTTAGGCATAGACGCCTGTGCACGTGGCTCATACATCTGTTTTTCAGTTTTAGAAGTTGCTTTTGTCTTTGATTTTGCAGCTGTCGTTGGTTCGATATACAAATGTTGAGGTCTGAATACACCCTCAGAAGCCGGTGCCTGCTCAGCGGCTCTGGGCCCATCCGAGGGAGATACATCCGTCGGTCCAATACCTTGAGTATCTTGCGGCATGCCAGACTCAACATGGGTGTCGGTAGAGGCCTGCGACTCAAAAGTAGCGGGTATCAGGGGCTGCAAAAGCACCTGAGTACCGGCGAACCGGCAACTGGCTTAAGAAAAGCTTTGTCGTCAGTTTTGGATCTCGACTGCCTTTCTCTGCCCTTTTCTTTGCATTTTTTTATGTACTCCAGTAGTTGGATTGCTATCAGACGACATTTATGGGTAGTTAAATCTGTTTCCAAAATACTTTGATGGAAAAATATACCAATTCTTAATAGTGCGTTGGTTAAATCTAGCACAAAACAGACAGCCAGGCACGTTTTGATCAGGGCCTAGGCAAAGAATACAGTACAAATGGAAATCCTTATGAGGTATTTTGCTTCCCACAAGTAATACAATTTTTAACTTTTTCTGACAGTAAAAACAAAGAAAAAAAGTTTCCCCAACGGGGTACTTAGCTTTAGTGAAGACTTTGTTTCTGAAACTCAAACTCGAATATTTCAGTAGTTGGCCGACTGGCACTTGCGAAATGCTTCTGCTTCGGGCAACGCGGGGCAAGAAAGACTAAAGAAAATGTCGTCGGCTGCATGTTTTATACCCCTGCCAACCTGACGTCATGGAATAGGAGATAGCAACTGACGCAGGACCCAAGACTTTGGAATTCAGGCCGAATGAGGGCAACCTGCCAGCAGATTACCCAAATGTAATGACTGCAACGGTGAAACACGAAGACCATCTAGTACAGAAGAGAGTAAAATCCCAAGAAGGAAACACATCCCTGATCAGTATCAGCAAGAAACCACGATCCCTCATTAAAACATTCAAGGCTAGTTTCGAAAGAAAAACTGCCAATGACTCCAGAGATAACCACAAGGCGTTCTTTAGCCATGTCAAGAACCTAAGTGGAAACTCTCAGATCTGCTCTGAGTTGGTGCAGAACGGCACAAAATACATTGAACCGACTGATATTGCCAATATTCTGGCAGACAGGTTTAGTGCAAACGTCACCCCCCCTCTCACCCCCTAAAGGGCCCATAACCATAAAAGAAGAATGTAGGGCCCCGTCAATCACAGACACAGGTTAAAACAGCCCTATCCAAAGGCAAAAACACACCTTCAATGGGACCGGACAGTGTCCCAGGCTGTGTCTTACAAGAGTTCCAAAATGAACTAACCCCTCACCTAAACACAATGTTCAAACTCAGCCTCTCTACAGGCTAAGTACCCACAGACTGGCGCACAGCATCAGTTATCCCACTCTACAAAGGTGGAGCCACAACGGACTCAGGGAACTATCACCCTATAAGCCTGACTAGCCTGGTCTGCAAGACTATGGAACGCATCATCATGGAACTCATTAAGAGAGACAATGGGAACCTCCAAACCTTGGACCCTACCCAGTTTGGCTTTGTTAAGGGCAGATCATGCCTCCTAAACCTGGTGGACTTCTTTGAGACAGTTACCAAGGCATTAGATGAGGGAAAGGAGGTCCACACAGCCTACCTAGACCTCGCAAAGGCTTTTGACACGATTCACTATTCTAGTATTATAGACAAGCTCAGCAGCTTGAACATAAAACCCTACGTCACGAGATGGGCTGCCAACTGGCTCATGGACAGAACCCACATGGTGAGAGTTGCAGGCTCTACAACAGACTCTAAACCAGTTACAAGTGGGAGCGTTCCCCAGGGCTCAGTGTTAGGACCCCTCCTGTTCGGTATACACTTCTCAGAGGTACAGGCAAGCATGGGAGGACTACAGCTGAACAAGTTCACAGACGACTGCAAACTAAAGGCCATAATTGATTCTCCAGCTGATAAAGACACCCTCCAGAAGGCTCTCACTGAGATGGATACCTGGTGTCAAAATCACGGCCTCAAGCTAAATGCCAAAAAGTGCATAGTCATCCCCTTTGGAAAAAATAAAGAACCCGCGAACTACCACATAGGTGGTAGTCCCCTAAATACAGAAAATGTAATAAGGGATCTGGGGACCAAAGTAGATAGTAATCGCTCCTTTGATAATCATATTGCCAAGGTAGTTAGAAAATCCTTCTATGTGCCCCACCTAATCATAAAAGGGTTCGCATCCAGAACAAAAGAGGTTAATGTGCGCCTCTACTCATCACTCATTAAACCCATCATAGATTACAAAGTGCAGTTGTGTACACTTACCATAAATGTGTATTCACTGTTGCAGTCATTTCATTTGGGTAATCTGCTGACAGGTTGCCCTCAGTC
>NC_056725.1:542050132-542142632 GCF_019279795.1 Protopterus annectens | reverse complement strand
GGTACCATTGAAGTTTCCTCATATGCAGTCTTGCATATGGAATCAGTGGGATGCAGGATGCCATGAAGCCCAAAGCCTGCAGAATTTGTCTTGCATTAGACTGAGTTTTTGTTGCCATCAGTTTGAAGTAAGTAGTCAGTTGCCTTTGCTTGTCTGGCGTGAGGTAAGCCATCTGGGCAGTTGTATTCAAGCTTGCAACCAGGAATATTATCTTTTGAGAGGGTACCAGTTGTGATTTCTTTTCGTTTATTGTGTACCCTAGGCATGTTAGAAGCCTTTTCATATACGCCAGGTGCCGAAAAAGAGTGTCCTTGTTCTCTGCTTGAATGAGAGAGTCATCCAAGTAAGGATATATTTGTATACTTCTTTGTCTCCAAAATGCAATTCCTGGTGCCAAGCACTTTGTAAAGACCCTGGGCGCAGTAGATAAGCCAAAGGGCAGTGCAGAAAATTGGTAATGCATTAAGCCAGCCTTGAAACGGAGTTATCTTCTGCACGACTGTCTTATTGGGACATGCAGGTATGCCTCTTTTAGGTCTAATGTCACCAGCTAAGCATTCTTGCCCAGCTTGGGCAAAAGCTGCTGCAAAGTCAGCATTTTGAATTTTGGAATGTCCAGGTATGTGTTAAAAATCGATAAATCCAGTATTGGCCACCAGGCCTTGTCCTTTCTGGGTACCAAGAACAGTCTTCAGTAAAAACCTTGTCCTTTTTCCTGTTCTGGTACTGTCTGAATGGCCCCCATATCCATGAGACGTAACCTGTTTCTGTGCCTCTGCCCACTGATTTTTTGGCAGATCTGGCCAGCCATTTGCCATTGGCAGTGTGTGAAAATGAAATCTGTATCCCTGTGATACGATGTTTAGTACACATTTGTCCTGGGTTATTAACTGCCAATTTTGAGCAAAAAGTGCAAATTTTCCCCCTATGGGTGTTGCCAAAAGATAAGTGCTTGGTGTAGGCAGGGGGAAGTCATTGGTTTTGCTTTCTGTAGGTTTGCGCTTTACCTCCTCCAGTTTGGAGGTAGAAGCGTCCCATTGCTTTGACCTGTATGAATTTTGCGCCTGGTATCTGGAACCTTTAAGGCATCTGGATTTGCCCCTTTGAGCTCTGTCTGACACAGGAAAGGACCAGTTTTTTGTAGGCCAATGTCTACTGAATCTTGGCAGCTGCACTTGTAAGAAGTCTTTAACAGTTTGCATAGACTTAGCTTTGTATTCCATTTTCTTTAAAACCTCTTCTGCCTTAATACCAAAACAGAGAATCATGCTGTAAAGGTGCATCTAGCAATTTAGCTTCAACATGATCAGGCAAATTTTGTTCCTTTAACCACACATGCCTCCTAATCACAGATCCAGTAACTGCGGCCCTGCAGGCGGCCTCTAAGGAATGAAAACCACATTGCAAAGTATGCTTTCCAACTTGTTCAGCTGCATGCAATAATTCCAGCAAGTCTTTATTTTCTGCACATTCTGAAATCAACATCATTTTCTGTTTCAGCAATCCCATAACATGCTGTTGGTACTTAAGCATATGAAATTGACAGTTTAAGGCCCTGATTGCCAAGGTTGCAGATGTATAAACCTTTTTCCCCATCTGTCCAGTGCCCTTAAATCTCTGTCAGGGGGGGGTAGGATTTTTTTGCTGTTGAGGCCTTAACTCCCTTTGGATCCTGTAAAATAGTTTCAGGATCAGCAGCAGGGTTTCTAAATAAAAATGTATGTGAGTCAGGAACCCTGTAATATCTGTCAGGCTTACTGGGAGCGGGAGGCAAGGAGTCAGGGGTCAAGCTTGACTCCGAAAACACATCATCCACAATGTCTAAAACAGGGGGAATGGCTAAAGGCTTGTGCTGAGGGAGAAAAAGGAAATCCCTGAGCCTCTTTTTTGATTCTGAGAAGTCTGGACTCTCCCAGTGAAAATGCTCCCTCAAAGTATGCAAGGTTTCTCCAAATGAATAATCCTGCGGTGGAGATGCAGATGGAATAGACTCATCAGCATCAGAATCCTCATAGGGAAGTATAGATAATTCCTGATCAGAAGAGGAATCAGAAGAAATAGAAACCTGATCTGAAGATTCATAATCAGTGTCTCGCCTAGGCCTCTTATCTGGAGGGGGATGGGTACCCCTGATCAAGGTAATAAGGTCTTCAGCCATTTTGATCACCTGTTTTTTAGGCATAGAGGCTTGTGCACATGGCTCATGGGTCGGTTTTTTAGTTTTAGAAGTTGCTTTTGTCTTTGGTTTTGCAGCTGTCGTTGGTTTGATATACTAATGTTGAGGTCCGAATACACCCTCAGAAGCCGGTGCCTGCTCAGTGGCTCCAGACCCATCCGAAGGAGATACATCCGTCGGTCCAATACCTTGAGTATTCAGACTCCACATGGGTGTCGGTAGAGGCCTGTGACTCAAAGGTAGTGGGTATCAGTGGCTGAGAAAGTGCCTCACTGAGTACCGGTAAACCGGCGACTGACTTAGGAGAAGCTTTGTCAGTTTTGGATCTCGACTGCCTTTCTCTGTCCTTTTCTTTGCGTTTTTTATGTACTCCGGCAGTCTGACTGCTATCCGACGATATTTCTGGGTAGTTAAATCTGTTTCCAAAATACTTTGATGCAAAAATATACCGACGCTTAATAGTGCGTTGGTTAAATCTAGCACAAAACCGACAGCCAGGCACGTTGTGATCAGGGCCTAGGCAAGGAATACAGTATAAATGGAAATCCTTATGAGGTATTTGCTTCCCACAAGTAATACAATTATTAACTTTTTCTGACATCGGTAAAAAGCAAGAAAAAAGTTTCTCCAATGGGGTACTTAGCTTTAGTGAAGACTTCGGTTCTGAAACTCTAACTGGAATATTTCAGTAGTCGACCGGCACTTGCGAAATGCTTCTGCTTCGGGCACCGCATGGCAAGAAAGACTAAAGAAAATGTCGGCTGCATGTTTTATACCCCTGATGACCTGACGTCATGTAAGAGAAGACCGTGACCGACGCAGGACCCAAGACTTTGGAATTCAGGCCGACTGAGGGCAACCTGCCAGCAATTACCCAAATGTAATGACTGCAACAGTGAAACATGAAGAACTTCACCCTATTTGGGATGTACCTTACAAGACACCTGCAACAGCTGGAAAGACCACAAAAGTACCTCACCAAGAGGATTACTGGCCTCAAACAGATGCACTATGCAGCCCAACTCAAGAAACTCCAGCTGCACTCAGTTGCATATCGCTTACTCACAGGTGATCTCTGCCTGACATACAAGGCCATGTCCAACCCAGAATTGATGGACATGCTCTACCTAAAAAAAAAACAAATCCCGGAGAGCCACACGCTCTAGAGAGATAAATCTCACCACAACGATAAATAGGACATGCCGGAGGGATAGATTCTTGTCCCAGAGATTCCCCATGCTTTGGAACAGGATTCAAATATACATCAGGCAGAGCCCCTCACTCACACTCCTCAAGAGAAACCTTGACAGGTGGATGGGAAACAGGAAATTTACCCCTGGGATCACTGCAGTGGCTCTGCTGGACCGAGGCACAGGGGAACTAATGGCTCTGCTGGACAGAGGCACAGGGAACTAATCTAAGTGGGTGGCGAAAGCCAACACATTATGGCTAGGCTTATAAATGCCTTTGGGCAGATAGCCTAGTACTTACCTATGAATGTGACTGCATGTGTGGTATTAGGTATTTCTTTCTGAATGCCTTTGGGCTTGCTGTAGCATACTTCTGGCAATGGGCAGTCTAGGTGATCTTTGTTGTTTATGAAATTTGCCTTTAGGAGCCTCAGCATACATTAAACTGTGTCAGTGTGTTGTGCACATGGTTTGGACAACCTGAAGTGTGCTTGAATGTGAGGGTTTAAACTCCTGTGTCACTGTGCAAGTACATAACTCACATACTTTGTTTCTTTAAGGATTAAGTGGTTGGCAGTAAACATGAGATAACTGCTACATTGTCTCAAGAAGCCTACATCCACCAAACTGGATACCAAGAAGTTACAAAATTGCATATCCATTCTGTCCCGTCCTTTGACTGGTAAGCTACAACAGGATGGTGTATACTGGGTTTAGAATGTTATTGGGGAATGTTTTGTTGGTGCAGACTAATAAGGGTGCTTTATTGGGGAAGATTATGCTAAACTGTAGAAAATTCCACTAACATTAATGTTTATAAAAAAAATCTACTCAATCTACAGATATTGCCACTTGAAGCCCATCCAGCTGTTCTAAGCTTGTCGGCATGCAAGGTACTTATTTACTCTATATTTAATGATTTACAGGATACAATTTTATTGGTCGTTCTGTGGGGAAAATTTACCTTCCAAGAATGATCTGTGGAAAACAATGGGTGGAAAGAGTACTTAAATTATACAACAAATAATAGCATAAAAGAGGGGAGGGACCTTGGAATCAGACTACCATAAAGTGCAGAGGCCAGAGAAACAGCCCTGTAAAACCATGAAAGGAAGAGTATGGGGTTGGAAAAACATTCAAGGAAGAAGCAGACTAGCTAGACAGAGATCCAATTAAATAAAGTCAATACTGGAGCTCTTTCAGAAAATTTAGCTTAATGTCTCAGTCGGGGATGGAGTGGACACAAAAAACAGAGGGAACAGAAAGAAACTGGAATGCAACTTCAAGCAGGTAAATTTTAAGCAGAACAAAAAACTGCACAAGAAAAACTGGAACATCAACGTAAAAGCACTGAAGCACAAAATCTTGTTTAAGGCACTAGACTACATATAAATTTACAATGAACAATTTTTATGGAAAAAAACACAGCAATAAATGACTCAATAAGGCTCAATAAGTCTAGCAGTAGCTCCCAGTTCCGCCACAAAGGTGAAAGAAACTACAAGACTAAAACCCAGCAGGGTTTAAAACAAACACTAGCTTTTACAAGTAATTTTACTTATAGCAATAATACAAGTATGGTATAATGTAGAAACACAATATTCTCACAACTGCAAATTAAACCACAAGACTAAGGCAGCACAACAAACTAAAAATGCAAAAAGATAACATTTTGGATAAAACAAGGGGGAAAAACAGAAAAATACAAAGTATCACCAAACAGGCCACTGTAAGTACAATTTAATATTTAAGTGGAAATTAAATAAGCTCTTTTCTTCTCTTGTTTTTGATGAAAAGCTTGTTTCATAGTTCAGGGCTTTTGACACTTCGCCAAGTCTGGCATTAAATACTCTGGCTGAGGGTATCTCTATGCTTTATACAACAGACTAGTTAAAGAAGGATCCAATCAAATAAAGCCAACATTGGAGCTCTATCAGAAACTGTAGCTTACTATCTCAGTGGGGGCGTGCAGACACAAAGTACAAGGGAACAGAAAGGAATTGGAATGCAACTTCTGTGAGCAACAGGTCAATGACCCCAGACGGGCAAGAATTTCAGACACTTTAGCTTAATAGCTCAATGGAGTGTAGGGTAGACACAAAGAACAGGGAAACAGGTACTTGAATGCAATTTCCCTAAGCTACAGGTCAATGACTCCTGGCAGGTCAGAATTTCAGAAACCTTAGCTTAATGTCTCAGTGGGGTACACAGAAATGCACTGAACACAACTTTAAGCAGGTAAATGATAAGCAGAATGTAGAAACAAAAATGAAATATCAACAACTCTAAAAGCAATGCAACATGCATACTGGAACAGAAAAAAACAATACTCTCACTACTGAATTCTACTACAGTTTAAGTAACCAGACTGCACAGAAATTTACCAATAATACAGTTCATGAAAAAATGGAGAAATAAATGACTGAATAAGACTCAGATCTGGCAGCAGCTCACAGTTCTGCCACAACTGCGAATGACACTACAAGACCTAAGAAAATACAAATGGATAGCTTTTATAAGTAATTTCACTTATGGACATACAAGTACAGTACAACGAAAAAACAGTCTTCCCACAACTGATGAAATGAAGCAGGAAAGCACAGGTGTACACACTTACCATAAAAGTAGATGTTCGAGTGTATTTACTGTTGCAATCATCATTGTGGGCTATCCCTGCTGGATAGCCCTCGGTCAGCCTGAATACCAGAGTAAAGGATTTCCCTCCTGCATCGTCTGCAGGTCGCCTGAGACTGACGTCACATCATCAGGGCTATAAAGAGAGGCAGCCAACGCCATTACATCAGTTTTTCTTGCCCCCAAGCTATAGGAGCCCTGCCAAGGAGGCCTGAAGGCGGCCAACCTGGGGTAGCCCATTAGGTATGATGTAACTAAGACAAGAACAGGAAGAAGGAGGGAGGGGAAAGTATAGTTTAGTACCTACCATAAATGTAGATGTTAGAGTGTATTCACTGCTGCAGTCATTACACTTGGGTTATCCTGCTGTCAGGCGGTCCCGCAGTCAGCCAGAGTTCCAAAGTCTTGGTCCGGCATCGGCTGCTGTCGCTTCTTCCCCGACGTCAGTGCGCCAGGGGTATATAAGATGCAGCCAACACCATTTTCTTCAGTTTTTCTTGCCCCAGATGTCAGGTGCCTCCAAATAGGTAGGCAATACATATTGCTAATAAAACATACATAAAAAATGAAAATAATACCTTCAGTTACAAGCAAATACACCACGTAGATTGTATAGGGTAGAAAGGTATAGTTAAGTCCCAGCTAAGAAAGAGGGGATGGAGGGAGGGTAACCTGGACTGCAGCAGTGAATACACTCGAACATCTACATTTATGGTAGGTACAAAACTGTACTATGTTCATCGTGTTTCACTGCTGCAGTCATTACACTTGAGTTGAATCCCAAAGCTGAGGTTGGGTGGCTAGTTCTATAAAGGATTTGGAGTGGCTATGAGGCCTTGCAGCACTGCTGTGGCAAAGCCAGCTCTGGATTTAGAGTAAAGAGGCGAGTGGTAATGCTTGGTAAAGGTGTGCACTGAACTCCAAGTTGCAGCTTCCAGGATATCTTTGGTAGGTACTCCCCTAAGGTAGGCAGTTGAAGTGGATGTTGCCCTGGTGGAATGTGGCCTAATGTTGCTAGGTACAGTTTTCCCATGCTGTGTGTAGCAGAAATGGATACAGTGCCCTATCCACTTTGAAATGGTCTGCTTTGAAATAGCCTTTCCCTGTGATCCTGCAGCATATGCTACAAACAACTGCTCAGTTTTCCTGAAAGCCTTTGTTTTGTCCAAGTAGAAACGTAGCTGTCTGTGTATGTCCAATGAATGTAGAATCTCTCCCCTTTATTCTGGGGATTTGGATAAAAAGTTGGCAAGTGAATAGTTTGGTTAAGAGCCACACTGGAGAAGACCTTTGGCATAAATGAAGGGTTTGTTCTTAAAGAAACCCTGTCTTGGTGAAAAATGATGAAAGACTCCACTGCCATTAGTGCCTGTAACTGTGAGACTCTTCGTGCTGAGGTTATTGCCAGAAGCAGAGCAGTTTTCCATAACACATATTTTAACTCTGCTAAATTGGCTGGCTCAAAAGGAGGTAAGGTTAGTTTTTCCAAGACAAAATTGAGGTCCCAAGTTGGGGTTGGTGCTCTCCGGGGCGGTCTTATGTTTTTAGCCCCTATGAGGTACTGTTTTAGCAATGGATGAGAGAAAATAGGAGGATCTGTGTTCTAATGAGCCAAGATGGCAGAGGCATGGATCTTAATGGATGAAAAAGATAGGCCTTTGTCCAGCATCTCAGTTAAGTATTGTAATATCTGAGGAATATTTGGGACAAGAGGGTCAAAGCTTTGAGCCTGGTTCCAGGCACAGAATCTCTCCCACTTTTCTGAAAAGGATTTTCTGGTGCTAGGCCTCCTGGCCTCCAAAATGACATTCATAACAGCTTTAGAGAGAGGCGTTGTCTGCTTGACTAAGGAATCTGCCATGCAGCTAGGTTTAAGGTTTTGAGCTGGCTGTGCAGGATCAGATTGTTTTGTTGAGTCAGAAGATGCGGAATTTGAGGTAAAATCCATGGTGGGCCTTGAGCCAAATTCTTTAAAATTGGGTACCAGTGCTGGTATGGCCAGTCTGGGGCAATCAGGATAATTTTTGGCTTTTCTAGTCTGGCTTTTAGGAGTACCTTTGAAAGGAGAGGCAGTGGTGGGAAGGCATAAACTTTTAGGTTTTTCCAGCTGAATGAGAGAGCATCCACTTTCCATGCTTGTGTGTGGTAAGTCCTTGTGCAGAAATTGTGTAGTTGGCAATTCATTGGGGAGGCAAAAAGATCTATGTCTGGGATCCCCCATTTTTGTGTTATCATGCTGAATACTTGTGGATTTAATTTCCACTCGTGAGGATCCATGATGTTTCTGCTTAAGTCGTCTGCCAGAGTGTTTATCTTTCCTGGCAGGAACTGTGCTTGCAGATGAACTTGATAGGTTAGAGCTGTGTTCCACAAGGTCATGGCTTGCCTGCAGAGGGGGTAAGAATGAGTGCCCCCTTGCTTGTTTATGTACCACATAACTGTGGTGTTGTCTTGTCTTTAGTAGTAGTTGTCCTGGATGCAGAAGGTCCTTGAAAGCTGTTAGGGCATTTTGTACAGCTAGCATCACTTTTTAATTGATGTGAAGATGCATTTGGTCTGCGGTCAACTTGCCCTGAATACTTTTTCCTGCCATGTGTGCTCCCCAGGCGTAATCCGAAGCATCTGTTGTTAGTGTCTGCCTGGCTGTCAGTAGAGTGAAAGGCTGTCCCTTGTTGAGGTGACATGCCTGTGCCCACCATCGAAACTCCTATTTGTAGGCAGGGAATAAGTGGAATTACTGCTACCAAACTGTGACAGTGTTGAGTCCAAACACTTTAGGTACCATTGTAATTTCCTCATATGCAAACGCCAGATGGTTTAGAAGACTGTCCTTACTCTCTGCTTGAATAAGACAGTCGTCCAAGTATGGGTATATTTAAATTCCTTTTTGTCTGCAAAATGCAATTACTGGTGCCAGGCATTTTGTGAAGACCCTGGGTGCAGTAGATAAGCCACAGGGCAGTGCAGAGAATTGGTAATGCATTGAACCAGCTATGAATCTGAGGTATCTTCTGCAATTTTGTCTGATAGGGACATGCAGGTATGCCTCTTTGAGGTCCAAAGTAACAAGCCAAGCCTTCTTGCTCAGCATGGGAAGAAGTTGCTGAAGAGTCAACATTTTTAATTTCGGAACATCTAGGTAAGTATTTAGAGTAGAAAGGTCCAGTATGGGTCTCCAGGCCTTGCCCTTTCTGGGGACCAGGAAGAGTCTTGAGTAAAATCCTTGTCCTTGTTCCAGTTGTGGCACTTTCTGAATAGCTCTCATGTCCATGAGGGCTGTAATTTGTTTTTGTGTCTCTGCCCATTGATTTGGTGGCAGGTCTGGCATTCCTTTTAGCCTTGGTAGAGTGTGAAAGTGGAACCTGTGACCCTCAGAAACAATATTCAGAACCCATTTGTCTTGAGTGATTGTATGCCAATTTTGTGAAAAAAGTGCTAGTTTTCCCCCTAAGGGAGCTTCCAAAAGGTAAGTGCTTGGCATTTGAAGGGGGAAGTCATTGGGACTGCTTCCTATAAAGTTGTGACTTGTCTTCCCCTCCTTTTGGGGTTGAAGCACCCCACTGTCGTGGTCTGTAAGAGCCTTGGGGCTGAGATCTGCCTCTTGGGCGTCTGTATCTGCCTCTTTGTGGTCTGTCTGACACTGGAAAGGACCAATTTTTGGAGGGCCAATTTCTGCTAAATCGAGGTGGCTGTACCTGTAAGAAATCCTTCACCGTTTGCATAGATTTTGCCTTCTCCTCCATTTTCTTTAATACCTCTTCTGCCTTAACAACAAATAAAATATCCTGCTGTAAAGCAGCATCCAATAATTTGCCCTTAACATGATCAGGTAAAACTTGTTCTTTTAACCAAGCATGCCTTCGTATCACAGATCCTGTAACTGCTGCTCTACAAGAATCTTCTAATGAATCAAAACCACACTGCAGAGTATGTTTTCCCACTTGTTCAGCTGCATGCAATAAATCCAGCATTTCCTTATTATAAGGATGTTCTGAACTTGTAAGCATTTTCTGTTTTAAAAGACGCATTAAATATTGTTGGTATTTAAGCTTGTGAAACTGGCAATTTAAAGCCCTCACTGCTAAAGTTGCAGAAGTGTAAACTTTCTTCCCCCATCTGTCTAATGCTTTAGAATCCCTGTTAGAGGGAACTGGATTTTTAGCTGTGGAAGCCTTCACCCCTTTGGGACCCTGGGAAATAGTTTCTGGGTCAGCAACAGGGTTTTTATAAAGAAATTTGCGAGAGTCAGGTACTCTGTAGTACCTGTCTGGCTTGACTGCAGCAGGGGGTAAAGAATCAGGATTTAAACTGGATTCAGAAAACACATCAACCACAATATCTAACACTGGCGGAATAGCAAGGGGTCTGCGCTGAGGCAATAAAAGAAAGTCTCTTGGGCCTTTTCTTGGATTCTGAGTAATCCTGGCCCTCCCAATGGAAATGCTCCCTCATGGTATATAAAGTTTCCCCAAAAGAGTAATCCTCAGGAGGAGAGGCTGAAGGAATTGATTCTTCAGCATCAGAGTCCTCATAGGGGGGTAGAGAGTATCCCTGGTCTGAAGAGGAATCAGAAGAAATGGAGACCTGGTCAGAGGAATCATAGTCTGTATCCTGCCTAGGCCTTTTATCTGGAGGGGGGATGGGAACACCTGATCAGAGTAATTAAGTCTTCGGACAGTTTCAGCATCTGTTTTTTAGGCATAGAGGCCTGTCCAGGTGAATGCTGTACTTGCTTCTTTGTCTTTAATGGAGTTTTAGACTTGGCTGTAGATTTAATGGTAAGTTGTGAAGGTCTGAAAACACCCTCAGAAGCCAATGCTTGCTCAGCGGCTCTGGACCCATCTGAGGGGTTAGTTTCTGTAGGCCCAGTACCTTGAGTTTCCTGAGGCCTAGACATCTCCACGTGGGAGTCGGAGGCGGCCTATGGCTCTGAGGTAGCAGGTGTCAGGGGCTGCGAAAGCGCTTCACTGAGAACCGGCGACTGGCCTAGAAGAGGCTTCGTCAGTTTTGGGCCTTGGATGCCTGTCCTTATCCTTGTCTTTGCGTTTTTTTTGTGTATTTCGGTCATTGGTTGTTCCGACGGCATGGTATAACTGAACCTTCGGCCAAAGTAATGGTGAGCAAAATCAAACAGACGTTTAATAGTGCATTTAAATCTAGCACAAAACCGACAACTAGTGACGTCGTGGTCTGGGCCTAGGCATGGAATACAGTAAGAATGAAAATCCTTATGAGGTATTTGCTTCCCACAAGAAATACAATTATTAACTTTTACTGACATCGGTCTGAGGCAAGAAAAAGTTTCCCCAATGGGGTACTTATCTTTATTGAAGACTTCGTTTCTGAAATTCAAATAGAAAATCTCAGGAGTCGGCCGACCAAACTGCTTTGCTTCGGGCACCGCGCGGCAAGAAAGACTGAAGAAAATGGCGTCGGCTGCATCTTATATACCCCTGGCGCACTGATGTCAGGGAAGATGCGACAGCAACCGACGCCGGACCAAGACTTTGGAACTCTGGCCAACCGAGGGACCGCCTTGACAGCAGGATAACCCAAGTGTAATGACTGCAGCAGTGAAACACGATGAACATCAGGACTGCAATAGTGAATACACTCAAACATCTACATTTATGGTAAGTGTACACAACTGTACTATGTTCTTTGCGCATCACTGCTGCAGTCATCACTTGTGGGAAGATTTCCAAAGTTGAAAATTAGGGTGAAGGAGGGAAAGAAGCTTTAGAATAGGGTAGCACTGCTCTAAGTGGAGGACACAATGCTCTGCAGGACTGGAGAAGCAAAGCCTGTCCAAGATTTGGAGTAAAGAGGCAGCTGGTAGTGTTTTGTGAAGGTGTGAACAGATGTCCAGGTAGCAGCTTCTAGAATATCCTTGGTAGGGATGCCTCTGAGGAAGGCAGTGGAAGTAGATGCTGCCCTAGTGGAATGGGTTCTGACAGATTTGGGAGGTATTTTCCCATGGAAGGAGTAGCAGAAATGGATACAGTGACATATCCATTTAGAAATGGTCTGCTTGGATATAGACTTCCCCTCTGCTCCTAAGGCGAAACTGACTAGCAGTTGATCAGTCTTTCTGAAGGACTTGTCCCTGTCCAGATAGTATCCAAGCACATCCAATGTATGTAGAATCCTTTCTCCCCTATTTTGTGGGTTTGAAAAGACGGTAGGGAGATGGATAGCCTGATTAACGGTCATGTCAGATACTACCTTAGGCATAAAGGTGAGACTGGTTCTAAGAGACACCCTATCAGCATAGAAGATAATGAAGGGCTCAATGGCCATGAGGGCCTGCAGGTCAGAATCCTGGCTGAAGTTATGGCTAGCAGGAAGGCAGCTTTCCAAGAGAGGTACTTCATTTCTGCTGAAGCAGCTGGTTCAAAAGGAGGTAAAGTCAATTTTTCCAGTACATAGTTCAGGTCCCATGCCTGAGTGGGAGGCATTCTAGGTGGTCTGATGTATGACACCCCACTAAGGAATTGTTTTAACGGGGGATGGGAAAACATAGGCAGTCCTGTAGAAGAATGTGCAGAGATAGCTGAGGCATGAGTTTTGATGGAGGTGTAAGATAACCTCTTTTGCACGAGCTCTGCCAGATAATCCAGGACTAAAGTGAGAAAGGCATGGGAGCTGCTTATTCCCTTAATTTGGCACCAGGCAGTAAATCTTTTAGATTTTGACGAGTAGAATTTCTGGATGCTGGGCCTCTTGTTCTCCTTAATGATATCCAGAACCTGCTTGCTCAAAGGTGGCCTGATATCCACCTCTGGGGTATAAGCCCTGTGGATAGGCTAAGAGAGTTTGCAGATTTGAATGCAGTACTGACCCTTTTTCTTGGGTTAGCAGTTTGTCTGAGAGGCAAGCTCATGGGTAACTCCTTGGTTAGGCTGAAGAGCAAAGGATACCAGTGCTGCCTGGGCCAGTTTGGGGCAATGATGATAGCCCTTGGCCCTTCCTCCCTGATTTTTAGAAGTACCTTGGGAATCACTATCAAGGGAGGGAAAGTGTAGACAAACAGGTTGCCCCAATGGAAAAGTACCCCAGTGCTTGCAGGAACTTTCTTGCTGTGAGGTGTGTCCTGAGAGCTAGCTGGGAAAAGTATAGGGGGAGAAAGCTCTGCCTTTCTGGAGAGAGGAAGGCTCTTTGGGTGGAGGTGTCCAAGAGAGCTCCCAGGAAGGTTATCCGCCTTGTGGGTTGTAATTGAGATTTTTCCTTGTTGATGGTAAATTCCAGAGAGGCTAGGAGGTTTTGGACAAAAGATAAGTCCTGCAGGGGTTTTTCCCCGTCTGCCTGGATAAGACAGTCATCCAAATTGGGGTAAATATGTAAGTTTTTTTGTCAGCAAAAAGGAATGACAAGAGCCAGGCATTTGGTGAAGACTCTGGGAGCAGTGGATAAGCCAAAGGGCAGAGCAGAGAACTGAAAGTGCTCTGTACCTGCCCTGAAGCGGAGGAAACTCCTGGAAGACTCCCTTATGGGGACATGGAGGTAGGCATCTTTCAGATTTAGGGTTACTAGTCAAGCATTTGGTGACAACATTGGCAATAGTTTTTGAAGAGTTAGCATTTTTAATTTTGGCACTAGGAGGGACAAATTTAGCATGGATAAGTCTAGAATAGGGCACCATGTGCCCTCTTTCATGGGTACTAGAAACAACCTTGAATAAAACACCTTTTTCTGCTTGCTCTTCTGGAACTGGTTCCACTGCCCCTTGAGCACAGAGTATGTGAATCTGGCGGAGGGCCTCTGTCCTCTGATTTGCTGGTATGTCTGGATAACCTAATAATTTTGGGTTCTCCTTGAAAGAGAATCTGTACCCCTGGGAAATGATATTTAAGAACCAATGATCTATTGTGATGGTTTGCCAGTTGTTTTTGAATACGGACAGCCTTCCTCCTAGCCTGAGAGTGGGGTGTGTGTGTGTGTGTGTGGGGGGGGGGTCATTGTGCGTCCTTAGGGTAGGGAGTGGACTTAGAACTCCCTTGCCTAAGAGTGGTGGAAATTCACTGTCTAGGCCTCTGCTGGCTCTGGTGCTGCTGCCTGGAGGGTCTATCTATGCGTCCTTTCCTTTGGACAGGTTTGGTTTGAGCAAGAAAGGACGAATATTTGGTGGGAAAGTTCCTACTGAATCTGGGGGGGATTGCACCTGCAGGAAGTCTTTGACTGTCTGCACTTATTTAGCCTTATCCTCAATTTTCTTTATTACTTCCTCTGCTTTAGGACCGAGCAACTATTCCCTATCCAAGGGGGTGTCCTGAAGTTGTGATTTAACTTGATCAGGCAAAGGTTGTTCTCTCAACTATGGATGCTTCCTAATGACTGATCCTGAAACAGCAGCTCTGCTAGAGGCTTCTACAGCATCAAACCCGCAATGCAGGAAATGTTTTGCCACTTGAGTGTTGGAGTGCATCAGATCTCCTAGATCTCTGGAAGCAGTACTCTCATGTAAGGAGGAAATTATCTGCTTTAAAAGTTTCAACATGTTCTGCTCATATTTCAGCATGTGGAATTGTCAGTTGAAGGCTCTAATGGCTAAGGAAGCCGAAGTGTATACCTTTTTGCCCCATCGGTCCAAGGCTCTGCTCTCCTTGTCAGAGGGTAATGGGTTCTTGCAGGAACTAGCCCTAGGTCCCTGGGTGATGACTTCTGGGTCGATTGCAGAATTCTTGAATAAATACTTGTGGGTATCTGATACCCTGTAGTATCTGTCAGGCTTTCTGTGTGCAAGAGGGAGGGCATCAGGGCTGAGGCCAGACTCCAGGAAGACATCCTCCACTACATCTAGAATGGGAGGGATGGCTAAAGGTTTTTGCTGTGGTAAATTCAGAAACTCTCTCAATCTCTTTTTTGACTGGGGGTAGTCCTGAGCTTCCCAAACGAAGTGTTCTCTGAAAGTAGTTAAAGTCTACCCAAATGAGAGGTCCTCAGGAGGGGATGCAGAAGGAATGGTTTCCTCTGCATCTGAATCCTCAAAAGCAGTCAGGGGCTGCTGTTCAGTGCTTGAATCCAGAAATTCTGAGTCGTCTGACTCTGGTTCTGACAGTACCTCTGGAGAAAGGTCCCTTTTTTGGCTGGGGTAGCTTGAGTCGACCGGTTTCCGCGAATGAGAGTGATTAAATCCTTAGCCATCCAAAGTAGTTGCTGTGACTCAGCAGGTTGGGAGGGAGGTAGGTGATTGAGAATTGAGGAAGCGGTCTTTTTGGGAGTGGCTTTACTTTTAGGCCGAGTTTCAATGGGTCTGTGGGATGTTTTGGCTGGTGGCGTGGCCGTCATTTTTTTGTCTGGCGTCAGACATGCGAAAGGCCTCCTCAGAAGCCGGTGCATGCAAAATGGCTCTGGACCCAACTGTGAGGCTGACGACCGAAATGTCGGGAGGAGCATAGTGATCAGGCAGCATACCAGACTCCAAAAGGGTTTCGGCAGAGGCCTGCAGTGGTTGTACAGCTGTCGCCAGGGACTGCGTAGGCCCCTCACTGAGTTCCGCTGTGCTAGTTGACAGTAGGCTAACTGACTAAGTTTGTGTCTGTGGGCCTAACCTTCTGTGGTCTCTTTCTTTTTCTTTTCTCCTTTTAGGAATTTCCACAGCAGACTGACTGACATATGCTATTTCGTGTGAATAACTACTCTCCCTGAACTGCCTGGCTACAAAATCAGCTCTTCTACGGATGGTCTTAGCATTAAATAAAACACAGAACTGACATCCAGGGACGTCGTCGTCTGGGCCTAGACAAGTCACAGAAATAAACCGCTCCAACGTCAAGCAAAAACTTTATTAACGCAAAGCTTTCGGGTAACAACCCTTTTTCAATGCTAATGATTAGCATGGAGAAAGGGTTGTTATCCGAAAGCTGTGCTTTAATAAAATTTTTGCTTGACGTTGGAGCAGTTTATTTCTGAGTCTATCATTATTTTTCCAGTTAACACAGTATCAACCTTATTACCTAGACAAGTCACACACAGGTTATGAAAGTTTCGATGTGGTATTTGTTTTCCACAGCGGACACAATTATTTACTTTTTCGGACATCGATTAAGTGCAAGAAAAAGATCTCCAATGGGGCACTTAGCTTTAGTAGATTCTTTCTTCACTCTGGCAACGGCCGACAGACGCACTTGCAAACTGCTTCTGCTTCAGACTCCACGGCAAGAAAGACTGATGTAATGGCATCGGCTGCCTCTCTTTATAGCCTTAACGAACTGATGTCAGTCTCAGGCGACCTGCGGCCAACGCAGGAGGGAAATCCTTTACTCTGGTGTTCGGGCTGGCTGGCAACTACCCAGCAGGGATAACCCATAAGTGATGACTGCAACAGTGAAACACAAAAAACATCTGAATGGGATCCAGGGACAGACAGAGAAAGAGACAATAAGGTGGGGGGGGGGGGGCTAAATTATAAGGGTACAGAAGAGGGGAAATATTTTTTTCCGAAATGGGAACATGAAAGAATATTGGGGGGGGAGGCAGTAAAACTGTTTTTAGCGACAAGTCCAAAGCTACTGAGGCTTTAGTAGCAAGGCCAACATGCCATGAGTTTAACAGAGGAGTATATCAGATTAAAATACGCATCAGGGAAGAATAGCCATATTGCTGGTGGAATCCTTTGGGAATTCAGGAGATATTACCAGGAGCTATACAGTGAGGAAGCGCAGCAGGAAAAAAGACTAGGAAGTCTTGGAAGACCATACAATGGAAAAGGAAGAGCAAAGGGGGCTGAAAAGACTGATAGAAAAGAGTAAGTGAAGGCAAGGGGGAAATTGATGGAATAACCACAGAGGTATGAGATCTGGTGAAGAAAGCTCTAGTAGAAAAATGACTGCATTTATTTAGCAATGTAACAGTATACTGAGAGAAGACTCACTCCAGATTCATGGAAGGAACCAGTGATAGCAGTGACCCAATTTTGATTACATCATGATACATATTTTATACAGGGGGACTACCAAGATGGCTGCACACTAAATTAACAGCAGTTTAAGGTTTGCTCTCCCAGTGTGAAAACAGAAACTCATAAAAGAGAGCCAGTGATTTTTTTTTCTTTTAGGGTAAATTTCATTTACTGGCTAGCAGGTGCTGAAAAAAATCACAAAAAGTGAACAGAAAACACTGGCTGGGAATAATCCTACAGCTGTTTAGCTAAAAGCAGTTCAAGTTCCAGCTTTGGTGCAAGACATGACTTCCAGTAATCTAAAGGAAAAAACAAGTCAAATGTGCTTAGAGCTTATTAAAATAAATGAAACACTGAAGCAGTATATCAACTCAAATAACAAAAGGCTGGAAAAATGGAAGAAAATTTAAACAGATATTCAGATGAGCAGATAAAACTGCATAAATCAGAGGTTGAAATGAAAAGGCTGGCTGAATATGAGACTGCTCAAGATGAGATTTTTTAAACAAATGGAAGAATTAGGACAGAGTATGTAAGGAAAAAGTACAGTTGTGTACACTTACCATAAATGTAGATGTTCGAGTGCATTCACTGTTGCAGTCATTACATTTGGGTAATCTGCTGGCAGGTTTGTCCTCAGTAGGCCTGATTAACAAAGTCTTGGGTCCTGTGTCGGTTGCTGTCCCTTCTTCCATGACATCACACATATACATATACATATTATATATATATATATATATATATATATATATATATATATATATACATATATATATATATATATACATATATATACACACACATATATATATATATGTGTGTGTGTGTGTGTGTGCATATAATATAAAACACAAAACATATACCTCCAAACAAAAGCAAATACACCAAAAAGGCTTTTAAAGATAGTAACAGAAATGACCGGTATAGTTAGAGAAAAACGGGGCTGGAGGGAGGGTAACCAGGACTGCAGCAGTGAATAGACTCGAACATATACATTTATGGTAAGTGTACACAACTGTTCTATGTTCTTCATGTTTCACTGTTGGAGTCATTACATTTGGGTAGAATCCCAAAGCTATAGTTGGGAGGATGGCTTTATACAGCATTAGGAGCAGCTATAAGGCCCTGCAGGACAGCAGTGGCAAAGCCTGCTACGGATTTAGAGAAGAGAGGTAAATGGTAATGTTTGGTGAACGTATGAACTGAGCTCCAGGTAGCAGCTTCTAGAATGTCTCTGGTAGGAACCCCTCTGAGAAAGGCTGCAGAAGTAGATGCAGCCCTGGTGGAATGAGATTTGATCCCCTTGGGGACAGGTTTACCATGGTGCATATAGCAGAAACTAATACAATGGCTTATCCATTTGGAAATAGTCTGCTTTGAAATGGCCTTTCCCTCTACCCCTGCAGCAAATGCCACCAATAGCTGTTCAGATGTTCTTAGAGATTTTGTCATTTAAGTAGAATCTTGGGTGTCTGTGTACATCCAATGAATGCAGAATCCACTCACCCTTGTTATGTGGATTTGGGAAGAAAGTTGGCAGATGAATGGTCTGATTAAGAGCCATACTAGTTACCACCTTAGGCATAAAGGATGGATTGGTCCTGAGAGCCACCCTGTTTGGGTAATAGTTCTGAAATCCTTCTAGCTGGAGTGACTGCTAAAAGAAAAGCTGTTTTCCAAGAGAGAAATTTTAGGTCCGCAGTAGCAGCGGGCTCAAAAGGAGGTAGAGTGAGTTTTTCCAAAACAAAATTGAGGTCCCATGCAGGAGTTGGTGCGCTCCTGGGAGGTCTTAAATTTTTGGCCCCTCTGAGATACTGCTTTAGCAGAGGAAGAGAAAAGAGGGGAGGGCTCTGTGTTGTAATGAGTTGAAATGGCCGAGGCATGGATTTTTATGGAAGAAAAAAACAGGCCCTTGTGAAGCATCTCAGTTAAGTATTGCAGAATCTGAGGAATATTGCGCATTGCTGTGCTTATTCCTTGTGCTTGGTTCCAGGCACAGAATCTTTTCCATTTGTCAGCATAAGATTTTCTAGTACTAGGCCTTCTAGCCTCCAAAATTATATCAATCACAGGTTTGCTGAGAGATGTAACGGGTGAAATTAATTGATTAGCCATGCTAAAGATTCAAAGTTTGGAGCTGAGTGTGCAGAATTTTATAGTTCTGCTGAGACAGAAGGTAAGTTGTCTAAGGCAGGTACCACGGAGGAAGGTGCGACACATTGCGCAGCAGAGGGTACCAGTGTTGGCGAGGCCAGTCTGGAGCAATCAGAATCATTTTTAGTTTGTCCTGTCTGACTTTTAGTAGGACTTTGGAGAGCAGAGGGGGAAAGGCATAGACGGATAGGTTTTTTTCAGCTGAAGGCTAGAGCATCCACTTTCCAAGCTTTTTTGTGATGAATTCTTGTGCAGAATTTGTCCAACAGATAGTTTTGGGGTCAGGCAAAAAGATCTATGTCTGGGCTCCCCCCATTTGCGTGTCAATCATGTTGAAAATTTGTGGTTCCAGTTTCCATCCATGTGGGTCCATAAGATTTCTGCTTAGTTCATCTGCCAGAGTATTTTGCTTTCCTGGCAGGAATTCAGCTTGTAGATGTATTTGATAAGTCAAGGCCGTGTTCCACAATGCCATGGCTAGTCTACAAAGGGGGTAGGAATGTGCGCCCCTCTGCTTGTTTATGTACCACATAAAGTACAGTTTTGTACCTACCATAAATATAGATGTTCGAAGATTCACATTGCTGCAGTCCTTACATATGGGTAGTCCGCTGTCCTCGGTCGGCCCGAATACCAAAGTATTAGGCTGACGTCGGTCAAGGCGCTTAAAACTGACATCAGGACGTCAGGGTACAAATGCGCATGACCGACGTCATATCCTCAGTCTTTTCTTGCCCCAGATGTCAGAAGGCCCTAAAAAGAAAGGCCAAAGCCAAAAAACAGCAAAAACAACCAACCACCCCTGCACTAATCATATTTACAATATTTACAATATTCACAACCCAAACCACATAACCACCTCTAACTACAGAGGGGAAGGAGGGAGGGTAAATTGGACTGCAGCAATGTGGATCTTCGAACATCTACATTTATGGTAGGTACAAAACTGTACTATGTTATTCATCTCACATTGCTGCAGTCCTTACATATGGGTAGAATCCCAAAGCAGAGGTAAGGGAGGATGGCAAAACTATAAAGCATTAGGAGCTGCCAAAATGCCCTGTAAAATTGCAGTGGCAAATCCAGCCCTAGATTTAGAGTAAAGTGGAAGGTGGTAATGCTTAGAGAAAGTATGCACTGAACTCCAAGTAGCTGCCTCCAAAATATCTTTAGTAGCCACCCCCCGTAAAAAAGCTGTAGAAGTGGCAGTAGCCCTAGTGGAATGAGGCCTAATCCCAGCTGGAATCTCCTTACCATGATGGGAATAACAGAAAGCAATACAAAAACCAATCCACTTAGAAATAGTCTGTTTTGAAACAGGTTTGCCCTGAGAACCCAAAGCAAATGAAACAAACAACTGCTGAGACTGCCTGAACCCTTTAGTTCTGCTCAAATAATATCGCAACTGTCTTTGTATATCCAAAGTGTGCAAAATCTTTTCCCCTTTATTTTGGGGGTTTACATAAAAAGTAGGCAAATGAATAGTTTGGTTTAAAGCCACACTAGAAACCACTTTAGGCATAAAGGAAGGGTTAGTACGCAAAGACACCCTGTCCTTGTGGAAAATTAAGAAAGGCTCAACCGCCATAAGGGCCTGTAATTCAGAAACCCTTCTCGCAGAGGTAATGGCCAACAAAAAAGCAGTCTTCCATGATAAATATTTCAACTCGGCAGTCGCTGCAGGCTCAAAAGGTTGTAGATTGAGTTTCTCCAACACAAAATTGAGATCCCAAGCAGGAGTAGGAGCTCTACGTGGGGGTCTTATATTCTTTGCCCCTCTAAGGAATTGCTTAAACAAAGGATGAGAAAATAATGGTGGGTCACAGTGAGCAGAAATTGCTGCAGCATGAACCTTTATAGAGGAGAAGGACAAACCTTTGTCCAATAACTCAGTAAGGTATTGAAGAGCAACACTTAAATTAGGTTTAGAAACATCAAAGTCCTTTGCTGTACTCCAAATTAAAAATCTCCTCCATTTATCTGCGTAAACTTTCCTTGTACTAGGCCGTCTGGCCTCCAAAATAACATTCAAAACTTGTTGCGGAAGTTGAGACCCTCCAGGGTTTAAAACAGAATATGCCAGGCTGTTAGATGCAGAGAGTGAAGTTTGACATTGAGTAAATGACTGTTCTCCTGAGACAGCAGGTGTGGAATCGAAGGCAAAGGCCATGGAGGCTCCCGTACCAGACTTCTCAGTAATGGGTACCAGTGCTGTCGAGGCCAATCCGGAGCTATTAAAATCATGGCTGGCTTGTCCTGTCTGACCTTCAGGAGTACCTTTGGGAGGAGAGGCAGTGGTGGAAAGGCATACACGTGAAGACTGCTCCAACTGAATGAGAGAGCATCCACTTTCCAAGCTGTGGGATGAAACCTTTTTGTGCAAAACTTTGGCAGCTGGTAATTTAGAGGAGAAGCGAACAGATCTATGTCTGGAGTTCCCCATAACACTGTCAATTTTTGAAATACATGAGGATCCAATTTCCACTCGTGGGGATCCATAATTTGTCTGCTCAACACATCTGCTAAGGAGTTCTGTGCTCCTGGCAGAAACCTTGCCTGAAGATTTAGCTGTAAACTGAGAGCAGTCTCCCACAAAATCATTGCTTGTCTGCATAGAGGATAAGAATGTGTCCCCCCTTGCTTGTTGATGTACCACATGACAGTTGTGTTGTCTGCTAGAATCAACACCTGCCCTGGAAGAAGTAAATCCTTGAAAGCTATCAATGCAAATTGGACTGCTAACATCTCCTTCAAGTTGATATGTAAATGTTGAAGTCTGGCAGGCCACGTGTCTTGTATCCACTTTCCATTCAGATGAGCTCCCCAAGCTTTGTCTGAGGCATCTGTCGTTAGAATCTGACTCGCCTCTGGTCGGGTCACAGAGAATCCCTTGTTTAGGTGACATTCCTGAGCCCACCACAAAAACTCCTTTTGAATGCAAGGTATTATCTGAATGACAGTGTCCATATCTTGGCAGTGCTGCGTCCATACATTTTTGAGATACCATTGTAGCTTCCTCATATGCAGTTTGGCATTGGGAAGTACCAGAATACAAGATGCCATGAACCCCAAGGCTTGAAGGACTGTCCTTGCAGTCAGCCTGGACTGACGAGACAATTGGTGGAAGTAAAGAGAAAGATTCTTGTTTGTCCGGGGTCAAAAAGGCCATCTGGGATGCTGTATTCAGTCTCACACCCAGAAAGCACATGTCCTGAGAGGGTACTAGACTGGACTTTATTTCGTTCACAGAATACCCTAGGCATCTTAACACTGCCATCACATACTGTAAATGATGAAGAAGTTCGTCCTTTCCTTGAGCCAGAATCAGGCAGTCGTCCAAATAAGGATAGATTTGTATTCCTCTTAGCCTGAAGAAAGCTACCACTGGAGCCAGAACCTTTGTGAACACTCTGGGCAGTAGATAAGCCAAAGGGCAATGCAGAGAACTGATAATGAAAATCCCAGCCCGAAAACGCAGATACTTCCTGCAACAGGGCCTGATAGGAATATGAAGGTAAGCCTCCTTGAGATCCAGAGTCACCATCCAGTGATCTTTGCCCAGCAGAGGTAAAAGCTGTTGTAACGTCAACATTTTGAACTTGGGAATGTCCAGATATGTGTTGAGGATAGATAAATCCAAAATTGGTCTCCACGTGTTCCCTTTCTTTGGTACTAGAAACAGGCGAGAATAAAATCCTAGGCCCACTTCTGGCAGAGGGACCGGTTGTATAGCTCCTATTTGTAGTAGTAGAGAAATCTGTTTGTGAGCCTCTACTCTTTGCTGAGGAGGAACGTCTGGCATGCCTTTGAAAGGAGGTAAGGTATGGAAATAAAACTTGTAACCTTGGTGTATGATATCCAATACCCATATGTCTTGGGTAATTAAAATCCAATTTTCCTTGAAGAGTGCCAACCTTCCTCCCAAAGGTGCTGCCAGACAAGAAGGATCCGGCAGCTGAAAAAGTAGGTCATTGGGCCTGTTTACGAAAGGACTGGCCCCTGCCCTCACTCGAAGACTGTGCAGGTGAACTCCATGTTCTAGGTCTGAAGGAACTCTGAGCTCTGCCCCTACCACGTCTAGATCTACCCCTAGACTGAGAATCAGAAGAAGGATACGTCCACCCCTTAGCAGGCCAATTTCTATTAAACTTTGGAGGCTGAACTTGCAAAAAATCTTTAACAGTCTGCATAGACTTAGCCTTGTCTTCCAATTTCTTCAAGACTGATTCCACAGGTGGACCAAACAACACTTCAGACTGCAAAGGAGCATCCAAAATCCTTGTCTTAACATGGTCAGATAAATTCTGATCCTTAAGCCAGGCGTGCCTGCGAAGAACTGAACCAGTGGCAGCCACCCTAGAAGAGGCCTGCAAAGCATCAAAACCACACTGTAAAGAATGCTTACCCACCTGTTCAGAGACATGCACCAAATCTTGTAATTCTTTACAGTCAATGCCTTCTGCCAGAGCATCCACCTTAGATTTCAATTGCGAAAGGAGAAAATTTTGATATTTCAACATATGAAACTGGCAATTCAAAGCCCTCATAGCTAAGGTAGAAGATGTATAGACCTTCTTTCCCCATCTATCCAAAACTCTGGCCTCTTTATCTAGAGAAACCGGATTCTTTACAACAGAGGCCTTGACACCCTTAGGTCCTTGACTAACAGTTTCTGGGTCCGCCCTAGGACTCTTATAGAGATATTTATGAGCCTCAGGCACCCTGTAATACCTATCCGGTTTAACAGGCGCAGGAGGCAGAGAATCAGGATTAAGTGAAGCCTCTGAAAATACATCTTGCACAACATCCAGAACAGGGGGTATAGCTAAGGGCCTATGTTGAGGTAAAAACAAAAATTCCCTAAGCCTTTTCCGTGAATCAGAGAAGTCCTGACCTTCCCACTTAAAATGTTCCCTCATAGAATGAAGTGTCTCTGAAAAGAAAAATCCTCTGGAGGAGAAGCAGAAGGAGTGGAATCTTCTGCATCAGAATCAGAATAAGGAGAGTACTCCTGCAAGTCTTCAGCCAAAGACTCTGAAACATCCGAAGCCTGTTCAAAACTTTCCAACTCTGGCTCCACCCTAGGCCTCTTCTCAGGAGGGGGCAAAGAACCTCTAATCAGAGTAATCAAATCTTCTGCCATTTTAAGCATGTGCTTCTTAGGCACAGACCCTGCTGAACTAGGACTGACACCAACAGAAGCTAAACCTGGCCTGCCTCTGGAAGAAGCCTTGGAAACAGAAGGAGAGGGTCTAACCACCCTGGGAAGGGAGGGGAGTACAGAAACCTGAGAAGCCCCTTCAGCCTGACCTGCCTCTTGAGAGGCCACATCCTGCAAAACCAAAGTCTCCCCCTGAGACTCCAGAGAAGCCTCCATCGGAACCACCGGTTCCACTGAAGCCTCTAAAGAACCGGCGTCCGGAACAGACGACTCATCTTGCCTGGGTTTAACCGCTTTGTCTTTGCGCTTCTTCGTGGAAGCGGGCGTCGGAGTATCCGACGGCATATTATAATTGCACCGCTTTCTGAAGACCAGCCTAGCACAATCCAACCTTCGCTTAATAGTGCGCTTATTAAACCTAGCACAAAAGCGACACCCGACTACATCGTGCTCAGTACCCAAACAAGGAATGCACAAAGAATGATAATCCCTATGCGGTATCTGTTTCCCACAAGAAATACAATTATTCACTTTTTCTGACATCCGGTAATACACTGAGGCAAGAAAAAACCAAAATATTCCCCAACGGGGTACTTAGCCAACTTGGATTCGGTCTGAAACTCCGAACTCGAAAAATTTCAGAACGCCGAACGGCACTTGCAACGCTGCTTCTGCATCGGACCATGCGGCAAAAAAGACTGAGGATATGACGTCGGTCATGCGCATTTGTACCCTGACGTCCTGATGTCAGTTTTAAGCGCCTTGACCGACGTCAGCCTAATACTTTGGTATTCGGGCCGACCGAGGACAGCGGACTACCCATATGTAAGGACTGCAGCAATGTGAGATGAAGAACATCTGTGGTGTTGTCTGTCTTTATCAGTAGTTGTCCTGGATGAAGGTAGTCCTTGAAGGCTGTCAGAGCATTCTGTACAGCTAGCATCTCTTTCCGATTGATATGTAGGTGCATTTGGTTTGGACTCCATTTGCCCTGAATACATCTCCCTGCCAGATGTGCCCCCCCCCCCAACCACAGTCTGATGAGTCTGTAGTCAGGGTTTGGGTGGCAGGGGGTGGAATGAATGACAGTCACTTGTTTTGGTGGTAGGCCTCTGCCCACCATAAGAATTCTAGCTGCAGGCAAGGAATGATAAGAATCATTGTTTCCAGGCTGTGACAATGTTGACTCCATAAGCTTTTTAGGTACCACTGAAGATTCCTCATACGCAGTCTTGCATATGGAATTAGAAGAATGCAGGAGGCCATGAACCCCAAGGCTCGCAGAATTTGTCTTGCAGACAGCTGGGTTATTGTGGCCACCTATTTGAAGTAAGTCACCAATTGAATTTGTTTTTCTGGCGTAAGGCAAGTCATCTGGGCAGTTGTATTCAAGCTTGCACCCAGGATTGTATTTTTTTTGAGAGGGTACCAGTTGTGATTTCTTTTCATTTATGGTGTACCCTAGACAAGTCAGAACCCTTTGTACAAACGCCAGATGTTTTAGAAGAGTGTCCTTGTTTTCTGCCTGAGTCAGACAATCGTCCTGGTATGGATAAATTTGAATATTTCTTTGCATGTAAAATGCAATTACTGGTGCCAGGCACTTTGTGAAGACCCTGGGCGCAGTAGATAAGCCACAGGGCAGTGCAGAGAACTGGTAATGCAAGTAGCCTGCTTTGAAGCGAAGGTATCTTCTGCAAGATTCCCTGATTGGAATATGCAGGTATGCTTCTTTTAAGTCTAGAGTTACCAACCACGCATCCTTGCCTAGTATAGGTAGTAACTGTTGAAGAGTCAGCATCTTGAATTCTGGAATGTTCAGAAATGTATTTAGAATGGGTAAGTCCAGAGTTGGATGCCATGATTTGTCTTTTCTGGGTACCAGGGAAAATCTTGAATAAAAACCTTGTCCCTTTTCCTTTTCTGGTACTGGTTGAATAGCCCCCATATCCATGAGGGACATAACTTGTTTCTGGGCCTCTGCCCACTGATTTGGAGGCAGATCTGGCCATCCATTTGGGATTGGCAACATGGGGAAATGAAATCTGTATCCCTGGGATACTATATTTAAAACCCATTTGTCCCGGGTAATCAGTTGCCAGTTTTGTGCATGAAGTGCCAGTTTTCCCCCCAAAGAGGCGGCCAAAAGATAAGTGCATGGTGACTGCAGTGGAAAATCATTGAGACTATTTACCATAGGGAGGTGGCCTTGTTGCTTCCAGATTTGGAGGTGGAGGCACCCCATTGCTTTGTTCTAAAAGTTCCTTGTGACTGAAACCTGGAGCCTTTGGAATGTCTGGGTTTGACCTGAGCGGCTCTAGTGGGTACTGGAAAGGACCAGTTCTTAGTAGGCCAGTGCCTACTAAACCTGGGTGGCTGCACTTGTAAGAAATCTTTCAAAGTTTGCGTAGATTAGGCTTTATCTTCCATCTTTTAAAAAACTTCTTCAGCCTTATTACCAAATAGAGTGTCCTGTTGTACAGCAGCACCCAGCAATTTTGCTTTAACATGGTCGGGTAGACTTTGCTCCTTGAGCCAATCATGCCTTATCACAGATCCAGTTACAGCACCCCTGCAAGAGGGCTCCAAGGAATCAAAACCACATTGCAAAATATGTTTTCCAACTTGTTCAGCTGAATGTAATAAATCCTGCAACTCTATTTTCCACACAGTCAGAAATCAACATCACTTTCTGTTTAAGTAAACCCATGACATGCTGTTGACATTTAAGCATATGAAACTGACAGTTTAAAGCCCTGATTGCAAAGGTTGCAGACGTGTAAACCTTCTTACCCCATCTATCCAGCGCCCTGGAATATCTATCAGAAGGGGTAGGATTTTTAGCAGTAGAGGCCTTAACGCTCTTGGGACCCTGAGAAATTGTTTCAGGGTCAGCAGTAGGGTTTTTGAAAAGGAACTTGTGGGCGTCAGGAACCCTGTAGTATCTGTCTGGCTTAATCTGAGCCGGAGGCAGGGAATCAGTTTCAGGGTCAGCAGTAGGGTTTTTGAAAAGGAACTTGTGGGAGTCGGGAACCCTGTAGTATCTGTCTGGCTTACTCTGAGCCGGAGGCAGGGAATCAGGAGTCATACTGGATTCTGAGAAAACATCATCAACAATGTCTAGAACAGGAGGTATAGCCAAAGGCCTATGCTGAGGAAGAATAAGAAAATCCCCAAGTCTCTTTTTAGATTCAGAGAAATCCCGACTCTCCCAGTGAAAGTGTTCCCTTAAGGTATGCAAAGTTTCTCCAAAAGAGAAATCCTCAGCGAAATAAGCAGAAGGGATGGAGTCTTATGCATCAGAGTCCTCATAAGTGGGTATAGATAATTCCTGATCAGAAGAGGAATCAGAAGAAATAGAAACCTGATCTGAAGATTCAGGGTCAGTGCCTTGCCTACGCCTCTTAGCAGGAGGGGGGTGGGTACCCGTGATCAAGGTAATTAAATCTTCAGCCATTTTGATCATTTGTCTTTTAGGCATTGGGGCCTGTACATGTGGCCCAAGCATAGGTTTTTTAGACATAGAAGTACTTTTTGGCCTTAGTTTTGAAGATGGCGTTGGTTTAATATACACATCTTTAGGCCTGAAAACACCCTCAGAAGCCGGTGCCTACTCAGCGGCTCTGGACCCATCTAAGGTAGAGACATCCGCGGGTTCAATACTTAAAGTATCTCACGGCATACCGGACTCCGAATGGGTCTCAGTAGAGGCCTGTGAATCAAAAGTAGCGGGTATCAGGGGCTGCGAAAGCTCCTCACTGAGTAGCGGTGAACCAGCAACTGGCTTAGGAGAAGCCAAAATATTTAGAAGCAAAAATATACCAACGTTTAATCGTGCGTTGATTAAATTTAGCACAAAACCGACAGCAAGGCACGTTGTGGTCAGGGCCTAGGCAAGGAATACAGTACAAGTGAAAATCCTTATGAGGTGTTTGCTTCCCACAAGTAATACAATTAATAACTTTTACTGACATCGGTAAGGAGCAAGAAAAAGTTTCCCCAACGGGTTTACTTAGCTTTTAGTTGAAGACTTCGGTTCTGAAACTAGAAAACAAAAATTTCAGGAGTCGGACTACCGGCACTTGCAAATTGCTTCAGGCACCGCACGGAAGAAAGACTGATGTAATGCCGTCTTCTGCATATTTTATAGCCCTGACATCATGGAAGGACGGACAGCAACCGACGCAGGACCCAAGATTTTGTTAATCAGGCCGAGCAACCTGCCAGCAGATTACCCAAATGTAATGACTGCAACAGTGAAACATGAAGAACATCCTGAGTTTTTCTGCTGTATAAGAGAAATTGGAAGGTATAGACTGTATTAATTTTATGAAAGTACAAATAAGCAACTGGATTGGTATTCCACAGCAGTTGTTAATTCGAAGAACACACTGTGTGTAAGCTACAAACCTGGTCATGACAAAGCAGGCAAAGACCTCTAACAGTAAAGATGCAATCCTTCCAGCAGAAAGAGTTGATTCTGACAAAACTGTGGCAGAAGGACAACGTACAAAAGTTTGAGGCAGTTTAGTGTTTGTGGAAAATGATTACTCACTGTACACCACGCAGTATGAGTTAATTTATTTAAGCAAACAGAGAATGTAGAGAAGCAGGTGTAGGATTCAAACTGCTCTATCCAGTTATTATTGGAATATCTTTTTTCCTGGAGGGTCAAAAATGTTTTGATACAGAACATGCTATGGAGAAAATGCAAACAAGTCTGTCCAACAAAAGTGAGCTGCCAAACAAATGGGGATTCTGCTTCTTATTCTTCTGAAAGTAAAGCTCATTGAGAAACTATGCCAGTGAAACCTTTTCCAATGTTCCAAAGGAAAATGCTTGAAAGACAGAAAATAGCACAGAAGTAGACAAGAACATGTTGGAAATGAACCAGTAACTGGGTTTAGGAGATGGAAATCAACAGTTAGAAAACCAGCAACTCGGAAATGAATGAATCAAGCATCAATCACTTTTGTGAAATATGGCAGAACAAGAAAATCAGGAAGCACTCTACTTTTTTGACTCCATTAAACTTGTAGTGGACTCCAAAGCATATGCCCTACTTCATGTCATTAATGTTTGGAAGAATAAGGAAAGCGATAACCAAGTAAAACAGTTTTTGTTCTTGATAGCATTTTATAAAACATGACATATACTGCAGGTTATAAAGTAAAGCTTTTTCAGTTATTTGTGTGTGTAATAGAAATATTAAAGTAAGTTTTTTTCCTACTCCTTATAAAAGACTAAACAAAAGATAATACAAAAACTGAGAAATTACAAGCTCTGTTCTATGGATACAGATAAGATACAAGCAGTGAAAAGGTTTTTAGCCCCTTTAGTTTTATACACAGGGCAAACATATTATCAATCAGAGAAGAAGTTATGTATAGCAATTAATAAATAATTGAAGGATTTTATCTAGGACGGGAAGAGCGCAAGAGTCAAATGGGACAAGCTGATCTTCCAATAGGACAAAGGTGGCTTGGGATTACCTGATTTGAACGGGCAATTCACAGCTACACAGTTAAGCCTACTATATATAGCAGAAGCAGAAATCTATAATTCAAAGTGGAAATGGATGATGATGAAACAGGGGTAACTTCAAAAAATAAGCAGAGACTTCAGATTTTGGAAGCAGCTCCTTAAGGAGAATAACCAGAACAATATATTCAGAAAGTAACCTAACAGCTAAACCAGCACAGGAATAGAGAAGGGAGATTTTGCTGATAGGGATGACTGAGATTAAGGATACAGAGAACAGGCGGGGCTGGAATTTACTGGATAAAACTGACAAAGGAACCAAGGTATTGTGAGCAAATAATAAGAAAGGGAAAGGTAACAGAATGGGAAGAGGCCAAGAATTCATTTGGACTGCAGGCTGGCTTCCCTATCAAGGACTGACATCAGAGTATAAGCAAAGAGAAAGGAAATAGGAGGATCGTAAGTAAAAGGCTGCAGTGGTAGAGTTTTTAATAGAATCCAGAAAAGAAGATGCTGTTAAAGGGATAACTAAGTAGGGCATACAAAGTCCTGCATGATAACTATAGTAAGAGTTTTCAGAAAGGACTGGTAAAGGCAGGCTGAATAAGCAATTCAAAGAAACAATAGGAGGGTATGTGTGGGTCCCAAATATGGAACAAAAGAAGAAGATTTATAATCTTTGCTTGGAAGTGTCTGTATAAGTATTTTTATAACCCTAGCTGACTTCAAAGAACTTTTCCTCAGGTAAACTGCAAATGTTAGAGGTGATAACCTAATAACACTGCAGATACTACAGGATGCACAGGAAACATGGTAAGAAAATACAGTTGTCTTAAGAACTTACCATAACAGTAGATAACCTGCTGATCACAGCTGCAGTATTCCAAACGGATGGGTTTTCACCACTGATATCCTGCCAGGGTTCGAAAAAGTACAGTTTTGTACCTACCATAAATGTAGATGTTAGAGTGTAAACACTGCTGCAGTCATTACACTTGGGTTATCCTGCCGTCAGGCGGTTCCCCAGTCGGCCTGAGTTCCAAAGTCTTGGTCCGGCATCGGTTGCTGTCACGTCAGTGCGACAGAGGTATACAAGATGCAGCAGATGCCATTTTCTTCAGTTTTTCTTGCCCCAGATGTCAGGTGCCTCCAAATAGGTAGGCAATTCAAATTGCTAGTAAAACATACAAAAGAAAAGCAAACAACCATTTTTAGTTACCAGCAAATACTCCCCATAGGTAATAAAGGGTAGATGACCTAGGTAAGTACCAGAAAGTAAGAGGGGAAGGAGGGAGGGTAACCTGGACTGCAGCAGTGTTTACACTCAAACATCTATATTTATGGTAGGTACAAAACTGTACTATGTTCATCATGTTACACTGCTGCAGTCATTACACTTGGGTGGAATCCCAAAACTGAGGTACGGAGGCTGGATCTATAAGGCATTAGGGGTGGCTATAAGGCCCTGCAGTACAGCAGTGGCGAAGCCAGCTCTGGATTTGGAGTATAAAGGTAAATGGTAATGCTTGGTGAAGGTATGCACAGAACTCCATGTTGCTGCTTCCAAAATATCCTTGGTAGGTACTCCTCTGAGGTAGGCAGTTGAAGTGGCTGTTGCCCTGGTGGAGTGAGATCTAATGCTGCTAGGTACAGGTTTCCCATGGTGGGTATAGCAGAAACGTATACAGTGTCCTATCCATTTTGAAATAGTCTGCTTTGAAATGGCTTTTCCCTGTGCTCCTGCAGCGTATGCTATCAATAATTGCTCAGATTTTCTGAAAGCTTTGGTTTTGTCCAAGTAGAAGCGTAACTGTCTGTGAATGTCCAAAGAATGTAGTAGTCTCTCCCCTTTGTTCTGTGGTTTTGGATAAAAAGTTGGCAAGTGAATAATTTGGTTTAGAGCCACACTTGATACCACCTTTGGCATAAATGTAGGGTTAGTTATTAAAGACACCCTGTCCTGGTGGAAGAGGAGGAAAGGTTCCACTGTCATTAGTGCCTGTAATTCTGAAACTCTTCGTGCTGATGTTATTGCCAGTAGCAGAGCAGTTTTCCAAGAGATGTATTTTAATTCTGCTGTGTTAGCTGGCTCAAAAGGAGGTAAAGTTAATTTTTCCAAAACAAAGTTGAGGTCCCAAGTTGGTGTAGGTGCTCTACGGGGCAGTCTTATGTTTTTAGCCCCTCTGAGGTACTGTTTGAGCAAAGGATTAGAAAAAATTGGTGGATCCGTGCTGTAATGAGCAGAAATAGTTGAGGCGTGGATCTTGATGGATGAAAAGGAGAGGCCCTTGTCCAGCATCTCAGTTAAGTATTGAAGTATCTGAGGAATGTTTGGGACAAGAGGGTCAAGGCTGTGCGCTTGGTTCCAGGCACATCCGAGTATGCTTTCCTGGTGCTAGGCCTTCTGGCCTCCAGAATGACATCCATTAAAGCTTTAGAGAGAGGCATTGCTTGCTTGACTAAGGAATTTTCCATGCAGCTAGATTTAAGGTCTTTAGCTGGCTGGGAAGTATCTGATTGTTGTGCTGTGTCAGCAACTGTGGGATTTGAGAAAAAATCCAGGGTGGTTCTTGTGCCAAGTTCTTTAAGACTGGGTACCAGTGCTGGCGTGGTCAGTCTGGTGCAATCAGGATCATCTTCGGCTCTTCCTGCCTGGCTTTTATGAGTACCTCTGGAAGGAGAGGTAAAGGAGGGTAAGCGTATACTTGTAGTTTTTAACAGCTGAATGAGAGGGCATCCACTTTCCATGCTTGTGGATGGTAGCTCCTTGTGCAGAATTTCTGTAAATGGCAGTTAATTGGGGAAGCAAACAGATCTATGTCCGGGCTCCACCATTTTTGTGTTATCACTCTGAATATTTGTGGGTTCAATTCCCATTCGTGGGGATCCATGATGTTTCTGCTTAGGTCGTCTGCCAGTGTGTTTCTCTCTCCTGGCAGGAACTGTGCTTGCAGATGAACTTGGTAGTTTAGAGCTGTGTTCCATAAGGTCAAGGTCATGGCTTGTCTGCAGAGGGGGTAGGAGTGTGTGCCCCCTTGCTTGTTTATGTACCACATAACTGTGGTGTTGTCTGTCTTTAGTAGTAATTGTCCTTGATGCAGCAGGTCCTTGAAAGCTATAATAGCATTTTGTACAGCCAGCATCTCTTTTTGATTGATGTGGCGATGTCTTTGCTCTGTGGGCCACTCGCCCTGGATACATTTTCCTGCCATGTGTGCTCCCCAGGCGTAATTCGATGCATCTGTTGTCAGTGTTTGCTTGGCTGTGGGTTGAATGAAAGGCTGTCCCTTGTTGAGGTGACAAGCTTGTGCCCACCATCAAAACTCCTGTTGTAGGCAAGGAATTAGTGGTATAACGGTTTCCAAACTTTGACAGTGTTGAGACCATACACTCTTTAGATACCACTGTAGTTTCCTCATATGCAGTCTGGCATATTGAATTAGTAGTATGCAAGATGCCATGTAGCCCAAGGCCTGCAGAATATTTTTTGCAGGGAGTTTGGTCTTTGTTGCCATTAAATGAAAATATTGAGTCAGTTGTCCTTGCTTGTCTGGCATGAGAAAAGCCATCTGGGCCATTGTGTTCAAGCTGGCACCCAGGAATATTATCTGTTGTGAGGGCACTAGTTTTTATTTCTTTTCGTTTACTGTGTACCCCAGGCAACTTAATAACTTTTTTATGTACGCCAGATGCTTTAGTAGAATGTCCTTGCTCTCTGCTTGAATCAGGCAGTCGTCCAGGTATGGATAAATTTGAATTCCATTTTGCCTGCAAAATGCAATTACTGGTGCCAGGCACTTTGTGAAGACCCTGGGCGCAGTAGATAAGCCAAAGGGCAGTGCAGAGAATTGATAGTGCACTGAACCTGCAAGAAATCTGAGGTACCTTCTGCAGTTTTGAAAACACACGAACAGCCAGTAATTCACCAGTGTCTTACTTCCTTTATTTCCAGCGATCTGGTACCTCGGCAATTCGCCTTCAAGGATAACAATTAATTGAGTACAAACATCACATTTATATATATACTCATTTAAACAATTAAATCTCTTAATTAATTAAACAGTGAAAAAACTTTTAAAGTGACCATGAACTGATTATAAATTTATTATAAATATAAAATATGAAATAAATAAATAAATAAATATATGAACGTGTGCTAAGTATAAATAAATCATTAAATGCCTAATTCCTGATTCATACCATTAGGCTTTAGAGTATGAAACTTGAAAATCATTCTAGTTTCAAGCTCCAGTAATTTTACTACAATGTCATCTCCTCTCTGAAGGAAGGGCTTTCCCAAAATACTGAATATTAAACTATTAGAAGAGCCACTGTGTTTCTCTTGGAAATGCTTAGCAACAGGGCTAACCAAATTTTGTTTCCTGATATCTTTTAAATGCTCTAAAATCCGTACCCTTACCATTCTTTTTGTTTGTCCTATATACCACATATTTTTACATGAACAGCCCAAAATATAAACCACCCCTGTTGATTTACAACTGAAATGATGTTTGGAAATAAAATTTACATCATTAATAACACTCAGGTTCCTAACCTTATCACAAATATTGCAAAAACCACAGGGATAGGTGCCTAACTTTGAAATTATAATATTCTCTTTCCTTTCTATTAAATTATTATTTAACAATTCCTTGAGATTTTTCCCTCTTTTGTATGAAAATGTGATATGTTTAGGGAATAAATGACCAATAGATTCATCATCACTGACAAGATACCAATATTTTCTAAGCAATGACACTAGTTTATCAGAAAAAGCAGTAAACTTGGTTACATAAAAAAAGCTTTTCAACATCTTTATTCTGTTCCATAGTGAAATCTTCACGTCTAGATTCAAAATGTATCACATCTACTTTTTTTCCAAGTAATTTATCCCTACATGCTGATAACTGTGTCTTATTATAACCTCTTTCACCCAACCTCAGCACAACTTTGTTCAATTCATTAGCTTTTTCACTAGTATTACTAGTGTGGTCAGAAATTTTCTTAAATTCTCCATGAGGTAATGCCTTTAATAGATGATCAGGATGCATGCTGGTCGCATGCAAAAACATATTAACTGAAGTAGATTTTCTAAAAGGCCTGAATCCTATATGTTCCCCATTTACAAATAGTGACAGATCCAGAAAATTAATCTGTGTTCTATTTAACTCATAAGAAAAAGAAAGATTGTGCCCATTATTATTTAATACCTCAAAAAATTCAAAGAATTCAATTATATCTCCCTTACAGATAAAAATAAGATCATCTATAAAGCGCTGATACAATATTATGTTGTTCCTAAAAAAGTCAGTGGGATAAATGAATGTTTTTTCAAAAAAAAACATGTATATAACAGCATATGAGGGCGCAAAAGCTGCCCCCATCGCTGTGCCTTTCACCTGCAAAAAATAACTATTACTGAAGAAAAAATAGTTATGAGTCAAACAAAACTCTAATAAGCTTACCAAAAAATTAGTTCCTGGCCCTTCACCCAACATATCAAAAATAGAGTCCAGCCCCCATCTAATGTCTATGTTAGTATATAGTGATTTAACATCTATGGTTTCCCAATAGTAATCATGATGCCATTTGATTTGAGATATATTATTGATGAGATCCTGAGTATTGGAAATATGAGCTACTACCTTATGTAAATGTGCTTTCAGATGAAAATCTAAAAAAGTATTTACATTGTCCAAAATAGAACCTATCCCTGAAACTATAGGCCTGCCAGGTGTTTTTTGTAAATTTTTACGTACTTTAGGCAGAGCGTATAGAATGGGTGTAGCAGGTTTTTTGATATACATTGTACAAACATCTTTATGTTCAAAAAAAACCCAAACGTTCTCCCTTTTCTAATAAAAATAACTCATCATTGAACATCTTGGTTGGCTCATATTCCAATTTCTTATATTCCTCAGCATTAGAAAGTAGAATATTAACCATCTCACAATAATCAAATTTGTTCATGACAACCCAATTCCCACCTTTATCAGCACATTTGAATATAAAGTTGGATTTAAACTTTTTCAATTCCTTTAAAGCTTGCCATTCATTTTTACTTAAATTATGACATCTTTTTTCCTTACAAAATATTTTATATGCTGTTTCAATTTCTTTAAAAAGAACTTTAAAGAAAATTGAAATGGCAGGTACATTAATGTTAGGTGTAAACTTATTGACATTTCTTAGATGTGGCACAATCAATTTACCATAACCAGTGTTGTAAATACTTTCATGGTTTACTTGTGAATCATTTTCATACAAATCATACAACTCATAAAGGTCTGACCCATCATAATTATATATAGACAAATTCAAAAGGCTGTCATCTAAATCAGTGCAAGAGACATTAAAATCAACATTTCCAGAAATTGACCCATCTTCTCTTTTGAAATAAACCTTTAACAACAGCTTTTTAATGAAATCTTTGATTTCAAGATATATGTCAGCAAGAGAAGGAAAAAAAGTCGGTATGAATTTACTACCTTTAAACAAAACATTTTTCATATCATGAGTCAATTCCAAGTTAGATAAATTTATACACATTAAAGTCTCTATATCAGAATTTACTGGGCTAAAACCTGCTTCACATGCCAATATATTATTTGAAGCGGTTTCTTCCCTTCCTTCCATTTCTTCCCTTATTTGAACTGTTCGTCTGAAAGGAATCGCCTGTGTTTGATGAAGCTAAGGCACCATCGAGAACCTCAGCTACGCTAACAGTCGCTGAAGTATTGGCGAAAGTTACATTTTTTAGGAACATTCCATTCTCTCCTGGCAGGAACTGTGCTTGCAGATGAACTTGGTAGTTTAGAGCTGTGTTCCATAAGTTCAAGGTCATGGCTTGTCTGCAGAGGGGGTAGGAGTGTGTGCCCCCTTGCTTGTTTATGTACCACATAACTGTGGTGTTGTCTGTCTTTAGTAGCAATTGTCCTTGATGCAGCAGGTCCTTGAAAGCTATAATAGCATTTTGTACAGCCAGCATCTCTTTTTGATTGATGTGGAGATGTCTTTGCTCTGTGGGCCACTCGCCCTGGATACATTTTCCTGCCATGTGTGCTCCCCAGGCGTAATTCGATGCATCTGTTGTCAGTGTTTGCCTGGCTGTGGGTTGAATGAAAGGCTGTCCCTTGTTGAGGTGACAAGCTTGTGCCCACCATCGAAACTCCTGTTGTAGGCAAGGAATTAGTGGTATAACGGTTTCCAAACTTTGACAGTGTTGAGACCATACACTCTTTAGATACCACCGTAGTTTCCTCATATGCAGTCTGGCATATTGAATTAGTAGTATGCAAGATGCCATGTAGCCCAAGGCCTGCAGAATTTTTTTTGCAGTGAGTTTGGTCTTTGTTGCCATTAAATGAAAATATTGAGTCAGTTGTCCTTGCTTGTCTGGCATGAGATAAGCCATCTGGGCCGTTGTGTTCAAGCTGGCACCCAGGAAAATTATCTGTTGTGGGGGCACTAGTTTTTATTTCTTTTCGTTTACCATGTACCCCAGGCAACTTAATAACTTTTTTACGTATGCCAGATGCTTTAGTAGAATGTCCTTGCTCTCTGCTTGAATCAGGCAGTTGTCCAGGTATGGATAAATTTGAATTCCATTTTGCCTGCAAAATGCAATTACTGGTGCCAGGCACTTTGTGAAGACCCTGGGTGCAGGAGATAAGACAAAGGGCAGTGCAGAGAATTGATAGTGCATTGAACCAGCTAGAAATCTGAGGTACCTTCTGCAGTTTTGTCTGATAGGGACATGCAGGTATGCCACTTTCAGGTCCAAAGTCACGAGTCAAGATTTCTTGCCCAGCATGGGAAGAAGCTGCTGTAGTGTCAACATCTTGAATTTCGGAACATCCAGGTAAGTGTTTAGTGAAGAAAGGTCCAGAATGGGTCTCCAGGCTTTGTCCTTTCTGGGAACCAGAAAGAGTCTTGAGTAAAATCCTTGTCCTTTTTCCTGTGGTGGTACCTTTTGAATAGCTCTCATGTCCATGAGTGCTGTAATTTGTTTTTGAGCCTCTGCTCATTCCTTTTAACCTTGGCAGAGTGTGAAAGTGGAACCTGTAACCTTGAGATACAATGTTAAGAACCCATTTGTCTTTGGTGATTCAATGCCAGTTGTGATAGAAAAGTGCCAGTTTTCCTCCTAAGGTGGCTGCCAAGAGAGAGCTGTTTGGCAGCTGTAGTGGAAAGTCATTGAGGCTGCTTTTTATAAGATTGAGGCCCGTCTTCCCCTTCTTTCTGCCCTGGTGTACCCCATTGTCGAGGCCTGTAAGGGCCTTGTGCCTGACCTCTACCTCTTGGACGTCTGTCCCTTTGAGGTCTATCTGTGACTGGAAAGGACCAATTCTTTGTTGGCCAATTTCTGCTAAAACAAGGAGGCTGAACTTGTAAGAAATCTTTCACCATTTGCATAGATTTTGCCTTATCCTCCATCTTCTTGAATACCTCCTCTGCCTTAACTCCAAACAGCACATCCCGCTGCAAAGGTGCATCGAATAATTTGACCTTAACATGATCTGGTAACGCATGTTCTTTTAACCAAGCATGCCTTCTTATGACAGAGCCTGTAACTGGTGCTCTACAGGAGGCCTCTAAGGAATCAAACCCACATTGCAAAGTATGTTTTCCCACTTGTTCAGCTGCATGCAATAAATCCTGCATTTCTTTAAAATTAGGAGGATCTGAATCCTGAAGCATCTTTTGTTTCAACTGAGACATCAAAAATTGCTGATATTTTAGCATGTGAAACTGGCAATTCAAGGCTCTCATTGCTAAAGTTGCAGACGTATATACCTTCTTTCCCCATCTGTCTAATGCTCTGGAATCTCTGTCAGAGGGAAAGTACAGTTTTGTACCTACCATAAATGTAGATGTTCGAGTGCTAATACAGCTGCAGTAATCACAGATGGGTTCTCTGCCATCAGGCGGTCCCTCGGTCGGCCGAATTCCAAAGTCTTGGTCCGGCGTCGGTTGTCGTCGCTTTCTCTTCTGACGTCAGTGAGGCCAGAGTATATAAGACACAGCCGACGCCATGTTCTTCAGTCTTTCTTGCCCCAGATGTCAGGTGCCCCCAGAAGGAAGGCAATACGTAAATAGTGCTTATATACATATACAAGCAATGCAATATAATCCAAAATCAGTGGTAGCAAGCAAATAAAACATAGCCGGATAACCCAGTCAGGTAGTATGAAGAGGTTGCTAGGCCTCATGCCTTTACCAAGTGGGGAAGGAGGGAGGAAACCTGTACTGCAGCTGTATTAGCACTCGAACATCTACATTTATGGTAGGTACAAAACTGTACTATGTTCATCGTGCATACAGCTGCAGTAATCACAGATGGGTAGAATCCCAAAGCTATGCACTGGGTGGTAGGTACTAGGAGGAACTGGGTTGAGCCAGAATGCCCTGCAAAACAGCAGTGGCAAAGCCTGCTCTTGTTCTGGAATATAAAGGCAGATGGTAGTGTTTTGTGAAGGTATGTACAGAACTCCAAGTGGCTGCCTCCAAAATATCTTTGGTAGGAACTCCTCTGAGGAAGGCTGTAGAGGTAGCTGTGGCCCTGGTGGAGTGGGATCTGATACCTGCAGGAACAGATTTCCCATGATAGGAGTAACAAAACTGTATGCAGTGGCCTATCCACTTTGAAATAGTCTGTTTTGTAACTGGCTTCCCTTGAGCCCCTACAGCACAGGACACAAAGAGTTGTTCTGATTTCCTGAAGGACTTTGTTCTGTCCAAATAATAACGAAGCTGCCTATGGATGTCTAAGGAGTGTAGCAGCCTTTCCCCTTTGTTTTGAGGACTGGGGTAAAAGGTGGGTAGGTGTATGGCTTGATTTAAAGCTACCCTGGATACCACTTTAGGCATAAATGATGGGTTGGTAAAGGAAACCCTGTCCTGATGGAAAATGAGAAAGGGCTGCACCGCCATGAGGGCCTGAAGTTCAGAAACCCTACGAGCTGAAGGGATGGCCAGAAGGAAGGCTGTCTTCCAGGACAAATATTGCAAATCTGTTGAGGCAGCTGGTTCAAAAGGAGGCAACGTTAATTTTTCTAGTATGTAATTAAGATCCCAGGCTGGTATTGGTGGTTTCCTTGGTGGTCTTATATTCTTAGCCCCTCTGAGGAACTGTCGTAAGAGTGGGTGAGAAAATAAAGGAGGATCCGTGTTGAATTCTGCAGAGATGGCTGAGGCATGGATTTTTATGGAAGAAAATGAAAGTCCACTGTTCAATAGCTCCGCTAGGTACTGTAATACCTGAGGCAAGTTCAGTTTTCTATGGTCCTGGCCTTTTTTCTCATTCCAAGAGCAAAACCGCTTCCATTTGGCGGAGTAAGCTTTTCTAGTAGCTGGCCTTCTGGCCTCCAAAATGACATCCTGTACCTCCTTGGAGAGTAGGTTCTGTTGTGGTGTTAAGGAATTTTCCATGCAGCGAGATTTAGTGTTTTCAGCTGACTGTGAAGAGTTTTGTAGCTGTGCTGAGTCAGCAGAAGAGGCATTAGAGGCAGGGACCAGGGAGGAGTATGTGTTAGGCTCCTCAGGAGTGGGTACCAGTGTTGCCTCGGCCAATCTGGAGCAATCAGTATCATCTTCGGTTTGTCTGTTCTTGCTTTCAAAAGCACCTTGGGCAGAAGAGGCAGAGGTGGGAATGCGTAAACTGTCCATGCTGTCCAACTGAATGAAAGGGCGTCCACTCTCCAGGCCTTTGGGTGAAAGGTCTTTGAACAAAACTTTTCCAGTTGATGATTCCTGTGGGAGGCAAAAAGATCTATGTCTGGCCTCCCCCATGCTTGGATTATTTCTGCAAACACCTGAAGATGTAACTTCCATTCGTGTGAATCTGTCATTTTTCTGCTTAGATTGTCTGCCAGTGTGTTTTCCAATCCTGGCAAGTACAGTGCTTGAAATTCGATTTGTCTTTCCAGAGCCAAGTTCCAAAGAGTCATGGCTAGTCTGCACAAGGGGTATGAGAATGTGTCCCTCCTTGTTTGTTTATGTACCACATTACCGTGGTGTTGTCTGTTCTTATCAGTAATTGTTCTGGATGCAGTAAGTCCTTGAAAGCTGTAATTGCATTTATTACTGCTAGCATTTCTTTTTGATTGATGTGAAGGTGCTTTTCTTTTTGGGACCATTTGCCCTGAATGCACCTGTTCGTCATGTGCGCCCCCCCAGGCGTAATCTGAGGTGTCTGTGGTTATGACTTGTTTTGCTTGAGGCTTGCAGAATGGGAGGCCTTCGTTTGCTTGACATGCTTGGGCCCACCATAGAAATTCCTTTTGCAAACATGGAATTATTGGTATTATTGTTTTCAAACTGTGACTGTGTTGAGACCATAGGTTTTTTAGGTACCATTGAAGTTTCCTCATATGCAGCTTCGCAAATGGGGTTAATAGAATGCAAGATGCCATGAATCCCAGAGCCTGCAGGATTTTCCTTGCAGTAAGCCTGGTACTTTTTGCTGGTATTTTGAAGTACTGAGATAGTTGCCCTTGTTTTTCTGGTGTAAGGTAGGCCATCTGGGTGTTTTTGTCCAAGTTGGCACCCAGGAAAGTTATTTTCTGGGATGGTGTTAGCCTTGATTTCTCTTTGTTGATTGTATATCCCAGAGAAAGCAGTAACCGTGTCACATATGCCAGATATTCCAGAAGTATGTTCTTGCTGTCGGCTTGGATCAGGCAGTCGTCCAGATAAGGGTAAATTTGTATCCCTTGAAGTCTGCAGTAGGCAATCACTGATGCCAGGCACTTTGTGAATACTCTGGGCGCAGTAGATAAGCCAAAGGGCAATGCAGAGAATTGATAGTGGATTGAACCTGCAAGAAATCTGAGGTATCTTCTGCAGCTTTATCTGATTGGGACATGCAGGTATGCCTCCTTGAGGTCCAATGTTACCAGCCAGAACTCCTTGCCCAGCATGGGAAGAAGCTGCTGTAATGTGAGCATCTTGAATTTTGGTACGATTAGAAATGTGTTTAGGGTGGAGAAGTCCAAAATGGGTCTCCAGTCGGTTCCTTTCCTTGGTACCAGGAAAAGTCTTGAATAAAAACCTTGACTTTGTTGGTGAGTAGGAACCTCTTGAATAGCTCGCATGCTTATGAGCTTTGAAATTTGCAGTTGTGCCTCTGCCCTTTGATTCTGTGGCAGGTTTGGCATGCCTCTCATTTTTGGAAGTGTGTGAAATTGAAATTTGTAGCCTCTGTTTATAATGTCCAGGATCCATTTGTCTGTTGTGACAATATGCCAATTGCTTGCAAATAGTGCTAGTTTTCCTCCCAAAGGTGCTGCCAGCTGAGACATGCTTGGCATGGAAATGAGGGAGTCATTGGGTTTGCTTCCTGTATTGTTGTGCACTGTCTTCACCACCTCTTGGTGCTGGAGTTTGCCATTGTCGGCCTCTATATGATCCTTGTGATTGCCCTCTGCCCCTTGTGCGTCTGTATCTACCTCTTTGGGGCTTGTCAGTGGCTGGAAAGGACCAGTTTTTTGAAGGCCAATTTCTGCTAAAATGTGGTGGTTGGACCTGTAAGAAAGCTTTGACAGTTTGCATAGATTTGGCTTTTTCTTCCATTTTCCGTAGTATCTCCTCAGCATTAGTACCAAACAGCACATCCTTTTGTAAAGGAGCATCTAGAAGTTTAGCTTTCACATGATCAGGTAAATTTTGTTCCCTAAGCCAGGCATGTCTGCGAATGACTGATCCTGTAGCTGCCACTCTACTTGAGGCCTCTAGGGCATCATAACCACACTGTAGGGTGTGTTTACCCACTTGTTCTGCACTATGCATCATATCCTGTAACTCCTTTAAATCTTGTTGTTCAGGTTGCGACATTTTGTTCCTCAATTGTGATAACAGGAACTGTTGATATTTAAGCATATGAAACTGACAATTTAAAGCCCTCATCGCTAGGGTGGCCGAGGTATAAACCTTTTTCCCCCACCTTTCCAAAGATCTTGATTCCCTTTCTGCAGGAAGTGGATTTTTGGCAGTCGAGGCCTTCAATCCCTTGGGGCCTTGTGAAATGGTTTCAGGGTCAGCATTATGGCTTTTGAAGAGAAATTGGTGAGAGCTGGGTACTCTGTAATACCTATCAGGTTTGACTGGTGCAGGAGGCAGAGAATCCGGGTTAAGACAAGCCTCCGAATAGACATCATCCAGTATGTCCAAAACAGGGGGTATAGCCAGAGGTCTGTGTTGAGGTAACAAAAGAAATTCCCTAAGTCTTTTCTTGGAATCTGAAAAGTCTTGGCCTTCCCAATGGAAGTGTTCCCTCAAGGTGTGTAAGGTTTCCCCAAAGGAAAAATCCTCAGGAGGGGATACAGAGGGAATGCACTGTTCTGCATCCGAATCCTTAAAGGGAGAATAAGAGTGTTCCTCTGCATCAGAATGTTCTGATAAAATGGATCCCTGATCAGAAGAGGGAGAATCTTCCTCCACTCTGGGTCTCTTGTCTGGAGGGGGTTGAGAACCTCTGATAAGAGTAATTAAATCCTCAGCCATTCTAAGCATCTGTTTTTTAGGCATGGGACCTGGAGATGGGCCCTGTACAACAGGCCTCATGGGCTGCCTGGCTGCTTTGGATTTAGTAAAGGCCTTAATTGAAAAAGAAGATGAGGGCCTAAATACACCATGGGTGGAGGTGGACCTGTCCACATTAGTAGGCTCAACATTAGCAGAGGCTTCGGTTGTAGTCTGGGAAAGGGCCGAGGACCCAGCGGTCTCGGGTACAGAGGACACCGCCAAAGAAGTGTCGTCGGTAGTCAGGGCCTGCAAAGGCGTCTCGCTGAGAACTGGACCACGTGTAGCCTGTTTTGACGTGGTGTCGGCGGGGACCGCGGACCTCGCGTGTCGGTCCTTTTCCTTGCGTTTTTCGGTCAAAACAGTAGTCGGAGTGTCTGACGACATTTTATAATCAAAAGCTTTACCAAAGTAGTGCTGGGCGAACTCCGCCCAATGCTTAATAGTGCGTTTATTGAAGGTAGCGCAAAAGCGACAGCCCGAGACGTCGTGGTCTGGGCCCAAACAAGGTATGCAGCGGGAATGGAAATCCTTATGCGGTATTTGCTTCCCACAAGAAATACAATTATTAACTTTTTCTGACATCGGTCTGAGGCAAGAAAAGATTCCCCAACGGGGTACTTAGCTTTAATGAAGACTTCGGATTCCAAAATATTCGTAATTCAGGAGCTGGCCGACCGGCACTTGCGAACTGCTTCTGCTTCGGGCACCGCGCAGCAAAAAAGACTGAAGAACATGGCGTTGGCTATGTCCTGTATACTCTGGCCTCACTGACGTCAGAAGAGAAAGCGACAACCGACGCCGGACCAAGACTTTGGAATTCGGCCGGCCGAGGGACCGCCTGACGGCAGAGAACCCATCTGTGATTACTGCAGCTGTATGCACAATGAACATCTGGGTTTTTTGCTGATGAGGCCTTAATCCCTCTGGGTCCCTGAGAAATAGTTTCAGGGTCAGCAACAGGGCTTTAGTACAGAAATTTGTGAGAGTCAGGGACTCTGTAATATCTGTCAGGTTTAACTGGGGCTGGGGGTAAGGAGTCAAGGTTTAAAATGGATTCACTGTACACATCATCTAAAACTGGCAGGATAGCAAGGGGTCTGTGTTGAGGAAATAAAAGGAAGTCTCTGAGCCTTTTCTTGGATTCTCAGTAATCCTGGCCTTCCCAATGGAAATGCTCCCTCATGGTATGTAAGGTCTCCCCAAAGCAGTAATCCTCAGGCGGTGAGGCTGATGGAACTGATTCCTCAGCATCAGAATCCTCATAAGGGGGTAAAGAATATCCTAGGTCCGAGGAAGAGTCTGAGGAAATGGTCACCTGGTCGGAAGATTCATAGTCTGCATCCTGCCTGGGCCTTTTATCGGGGTGGATGTGACCCCCTGATCAGGGTGATTAGGTCCTCGACCATTTTTAGCATTTGTTTCTTAGGCATGGAAGCCTGTCCTGGAAAGAGTTGTGTCTGTTTCTTTGCTTTTAAGGGGGGCTTAGACTTAGCAGAGGGTTTAATGGTTAACTGGGTAGGTCTGAAAACACCCTCTGTAGCTGTGGATTGCTCAGCTACTTCGGTTCCCTCTGTAGGGTTAGGATCGGAAAGCTGAAAACCTAGTGTGCCCGAAGGCCCATCCAGCTCCACGTGGGAGTCGGAGGTGGTCTGTGGTTCTGTGGAAGCGGTTGTCAGGGGCTGCGTAGGCACCTCGCTGAAAACCGGAGAACCGGCAAACGGCCTAGAAGAGGCCTCGTTGTCAGTTTTAGGCCTCGGATGCCTGTCCTTGTCCTTGCGCTTTTTATGCATTGTGGTCGCCAGAAGTTCCGACGGCATGGTATAATTGAATTTTCTGCCAAAATAATGTCGGGCAAAATCAAATCGACGTTTAATAGTGCGCTTGTTAAACCTAGCACAAAACCGACAACCAGTGCCATCGTGGTCAGGGCCTAGGCATGGAATACAATAGGAGTGGAAATCCTTATGAGGTATTTCCTTTCCACAAGAAATACAGTTATTAACTTTTACTGACATCGATCTGAGGCAAGAAAAAGTTTCCCCAATGGGGTACTTAGCTTTTTTTAGAAGACTTCGGTTCTGGATTCGGAATGAAAATCTCAGGAGTCGGCCGACCGGCACTTGCGAACTGCTTCTGCTTCGGGCACCGCACGGCAAGAAAGACTGGAGAAAATGGCGTCAGCTACATCTTATATACCCTTGTCGCACTGACGTCAGGAAGGAGGCGACAGCAACCGACTCTGGACCAAGACTTTGGAACTCAGGCCGACTGGGGAACCGCCTGACGGCAGGATAACCCAAGTGTAATGACTGCAGCAGTGTAACACGATGAACATCCTATACCTTCCCAGAAGCATATGTGCAACCTATGACCCTAGCTTTCAAGCTTAGGGGTATGTAAGTGGACGTATGAGCATAATTCCTCAGACTATCTGCAAGCCAGCAGCCTGAAGATATCTGAGAAAAGTAGTCACCTAGGACAGGCGTAACAGGAGAAAATACACACCCCCCCTTCAGTACCAGGATCTGTCAGACAGGACAGCAAAGAAAAGGAAGAACAAGAATTGGCCAGGAGGAGGAAAGAATGTGGAAAGAAATACTGCAACAGTTATAAGGAGGACATCTACTGGTATGCTAAGTTCTTACACAAATGAACTATATCTTGACTAAAATCACTGTAGCAATATTCCAAATGGGGGGTTATGCACAAAGATTAAGGGGACTGAAAGGAGGATGGATGAGAATTATTAGAACTGTTCAACAGGCCAGAAAGGATGGATAGCATAGTAAGCACCTATGAACCTAACTGCCACAAGGGGCTTTTAAAGCCTAGGCATGCATCCCAAATCTCTAATACCCTTGATAAGTGTAAGCATGGACCTAGAAGATGAACCATTTACTGGTTACCTTTGTCCATTAGAGACATAGGTGCCAAACCAGGGATGAATTTCCTGTTTCCCATCCAATTGTCCAAGTTGCACTTGAATTGGGTTAGGGAGGAACTCTGCTTCACATGGATGGGGAGCCTGTTCCATAGACGGGGTACTCTCTGGGATACATACTTATCTCTCCAGCAGGTCCTATTTATATCACATGCTAGGTTTAAGTCTTTAGAATGGGTAATTCTGGTGCTGTTTGTTTTATGAACAAGCAGGATGTCCATCAGAGTGGGGTCTGGCAATGTCCTGCATGCCAGGGATAGATCACCCCTCAAAAGCTCGTAGGAGACAGAATACAGGGATAGGGTCTTGAGGTGGTCTGCATAGGACATTTTACTTATGTTCTGTATTCTTTTAGTGAGGAACTTCTGTGGACGTTCCAACTGTTGGATATGCCTGCTTAGACACATACCAAAGGGGGCACTGTACTCAATGTCAGGTCTAATGAAAGCTGAATACAGAGGACCAATGACTTCCTTGGACCTAGATGCCATACCTTTGTTTATAAATTGCACAATAGAGAATGAATTCCTCACCACTGCAGACACGTGATGGTCAAAGGCTAGATTACTATCTACGTGTGTCTCTACGTCCCTGACAACAGGGTCAACACTAAGCAGTATGTTGTCAATATGACAGTTACCAGGGAGGGATGACTTCCCAGAGGATGATATTATGCATTTCTTGGCATTTAGTTTTAGTCCATTGCTCTGACACCGGTTGTTCTGGAAAAGGCATCAATTCTGTAGTGTTTAGCGAATATGTGCACAGAAGACCAGGTAACAGTTTCCAGGATGGTTCTGGAATCTATCCTTTTGGGAAAAAAAAATGAAAATTCTATCGTTCTAGCAGAGTGAGCCCTTAAGCAAGAGGGCAAAGATTTGCCACTGTACGAGTATCAAAAAAGAAATGGACTTAAAAATCCAGCTTGCAATAGTTTGCTTGGATACTGGCTGGCCTAGCTTAGAGTCAGTGAAAGAGACAAACAGTTGATCTGACTTCTGTACAGACTCAGTCTTGTCCACAGTGTGTCTGCACATCTAGGAAATTAAGTTTTTCACCCCAGTTCTGAAAAAACGGGAAAGAAAATAGGCAAATCGGTCACCTAGTTGAGAGATATCTCATTTACCACTTTTGGCATAAAAGAAGGGTTGACCCTCAGGGCCATTATGCCCTTATGGAAAAAAAGAAGAGGAGGAAGGGTTATGAATGCCTGTAGTTCTGAAACTCTCCTAGCAAAAGTGACAGCCAGCAATAGAATGATTTTCTAGGAGCAGAATTTCAGAGTAAAAGTGGCTGACTCAAATGGAGGCACAGAGTGAGTTTTTACAGCACAAAGTTGAGATCCCAACAGAAGGGGAGCACAGGTTTTCTTGGATGGTTTAACTGCAGAACCCCTTTTAAAAAAAGTACAGTTGTGTACACTTACCATAAATGTAGATGTTTGAGTGTATTCACTGTTGCAGTCATTACATTTGGGTAATCTGCTGGCAGGTTGCCCTCAGTTGGCCTGAATAACAAAGTCTTGGGTCCTGCGTCAGATGCTGTCTCCTCTTCCATGACGTCAGGTCGTCAGGGGTATAAAGCATCCAGCCAACGCCATTTTATTCAGTTTTTCTTGCCCCAGATGTCAGGTGCCCCCCAAAGGGAAAAAAAAAAAAAAAAATATATATATATATATATATATATATATACACATACATATAAACAGAAATGTATGAAAATGCACTTTTAGCAACATAAACTTTACCTTCATCTAAGAGCAAATACACCACAAAGGCTTTTGTATATAGTGAAGGAAAGAAAAGTCATAGGAAAAGGGGGATGGCGGGTGGGTAACCTGGACTGCAACAGTGAATACACTTGAACATCTACATTTATGGTAAGTGTACACAACTGTACTATGTTCTTCGTGTTTCACTGTTGCAGTCATTACATTTGGGAAGAATCCCAAAGCTATGGATGAGAGGATGAAACTAAACAGCAATAGGAGCGGCTATAAGACACTGCAGTGGCAAAGCCTGCCCTGGATTTGGAGAAGAGAGGCAAATGATAATGCTTTGTGAAGGTATGGACAGAGCTCCAAGTAGCAGCCTCTAGAATGTCTTTGGTTGGAACCCCTCTGAGAAAAGCTGCTGAGGTAGAGGCAGCCCTGGTGGAATGTGACCTGATCCCCTTGGGCACAGGTTTACCATGGTGCAAGTAGCAGAAACAAATGCAGTGGCTTATCCACTTAGAAATGGTCTGCTTTGATATAGCCTTCCCCTCTGACCCTGCAGCAAATGCTACCAGTTAGTTGCTCAGACTTCCTTATAAATTTGGTCCTGTTTAAGTAGAATCTTAGTTGTCCGTGTACATCCAATGAATGCAGAATCCGCTCCCCCTTGTTCTGCGGATTTGGGTAAAATCTTGGCAGGTGAACTGTCTGGTTAAGAGCCATACTGGAAACCAACTTAGGCATAAAAGAAGGATTGGTCCTTAAGGACACCCTGTCCAGGTAAAATGTAATAAAAGGCTCCACAGCCATGGGAGCCTGTAGTTCTGAAACCCTTCTTGCTGAAGAGACTGCCAAGAGGAAAGTTGTTTTCCAAGATAGAAATTTTATATCCGCAGTAGCTGCTGGTTCAAAAGGAGGCGGGGTGAGTTTTTCCAGCACAAAGTTGAGGTCCCATGCAGGAGTTGGTGATCTTCTGGGAGGCCTTACATGTTTGGCCCCTCAAGGATACTGTTTAAGCAGAGGATAAGAAAAGAGGGGAGGCTCTGTGTTGTAATGAGCCGAGATGGCAGAGGCATGGATGTTTATTCAAGAAAAAGATAGGCCCTTGTCAAGCATCTCAATCAAATATTGTAAAAGCTGAGGAATACTGGGCTTTGCTGTGTCCGTTCCTTGCACTTTGTTCCAAGCACAGAATCTCTTCCATTTATCAGCATAATATTTTCTAGTACTAGGACTTCTGGCTTCCAAAATGACATCCATCACAGGTTTACTGAGAGGTGTTGTTTTAATAATTAAGTGATCAGCCATTCTGCAAGGTTTAGAGTTTGGAGCTGAGTGTGCAGAATTTGATTGTTCTGCTGAGACAGTAGATGAGGTATTTGAGGCAACTACCAAGGAGGAAGTTGAGAGACATTCCTTAGAATTGGGTACCAGTGCTGGCGAGGCCAGTCCAGAGCAACTAGGATCATTTTTGTTTTTCCCTGTCTGACTTTTAGTAAGACCTTGGCGAGAAGAGGGAAAGGCATAGACTGACAGGTTTTTCCAGCTGAAGGATAGGGCATCCACTTTCCATGCTTTTCTGTGATAAGTTCTTGTGCAAAATTTGTCCAGCTGATAATTTTTGGGAGAGGCAAATAGATCTATGCCTGGGCTCCCCCATTTATCTGTTAACATGCTGAAGATTTGTGGATCCAGTTTCCATTCGTGCGGGTCCATCAGATTTCTGCTTAGGTCGTCTGCCAGAGTATTTTGTTTTCCTGGCAGGAATTGAGCTTGAAGACGTATTTGGTAAGTCAAAGCTGTGTTCCATAATACCATGGCTAGTCTGCAAAGGGGGTAGGAATGTGCACCCCCTCTGCTTGTTTATGTACCACATAAAGTACAGTTTTGCACCTACCATAAATGTAGATGTTAGAGTGTATACCCTGCTGCAGTCATCACACTTGGGTTATCCTGCCGTCAGGCGGTCCCGCAGTCGGCCAGAATTCCAAAGTCTTGGTCCGGCGTCGGTTGCTGTCGCTTCTTCCCTGACGTCAGAGCGCCAGGGGTATATCAGAGGCATCCAACGCCATTTTCTTCAGTTTTTTCTTGCCCCAGATGTCAGGTGCCCCTAATAGGTAGGCAAAAATATATGTAGATATATATAGCTATCTTGAAAAAAGTAAAACAAAACCATTAGGCACAAGCAAATACACCACAGAGGTTGTATAGAATAGAGATGAGTTCAGCTGGTTTTAGAGGGGATGGAGGGAGGGCAACCTGGACTGCAGCAGGGTATACACTCGAACATCTACATTTATGGTAGGTACAAAACTGTACTATGTTCATCGTGTTACCCTGCTGCAGTCATCACACTTGGGTAGAATTACAAAGCTAAGGATGGGCAGAGGAGTCAAACAGGGTTAGAGGGGGCTAGAAGGCCCTGCAAAACTGCAGTGGCGAAGCCCGCCCTGGTCTTAGAGTAAAGTGGTAAGTGATAATGTTTGGTGACGGTGTGTACTGAACTCCAAGTTGCAGCTTCCAGAATATCTTTGGTTGGTACCCCCCCTGAGGAAGGCTGTAGATATAGCTGCTGCCCTGGTAGAGTGGGGCCTTATGGTAGCAGGAACTGGTTTTCCATGGTGGGTGTAGCAAAAACCTATGCAATGTCCTATCCATTTGGAAATGGTTTGTTTTGAGATGGCCTTTCCTTGTGATGCTGTAGCATAGGATACAAGAAGCTTGTCAGATTTTCTGAAAACCTTAGTTTTATCCAAGTAGTAACGTAGCGGTCTGTGAATGTCCAAGGAATGCAGGAGTCTTTCTCCTTTGTTCTGTGGATTTGGAAAGAAGGTGGGTAAATGGATGGTTTGATTTAGGGCCACACTGGATACCACCTTAGGCATAAAGGAGGGTTTAGTTCGTAGAGAAACCCTGTCTTGATGAAAAATGAGGACAGGCTCTACTGCCATTAGTGCCTGAAGCTCTGAAACTCTTCTAGCTGAAGTGATTGCTAGCAGCAGGGCAGTCTTCCATGATATAAACTTTAGGTCAACTGAGAAAGCTGGTTCAAAAGGAGGCAGCGTGAGTTTTTCCAGAACAAAATTGAGTTCCCAAGTAGGTGTTGGTGCTCTCCTGGGAGGCCTAATGTTCTTGGCCCCTCTGAGAAACTGCCTTAAGAGTGGATGTGAAAATAAGGGAGGATCCATGTTGTAGTGAGCAGAAATAGCTGAGGCGTGGATTTTAATAGATGAAAAAGAAAGCCCTTCGTGTAACATCTCAGTTAGATATTGCAGAATCTGAGGTATTTCAGGCTCTAGGGCATTTTGGCCTTTAGCTTGGTTCCAGGCGCAAAACCTTTTCCATTTGTCTGAGTAGGCTTTCCTGGTGCTGGGCCTCCTGGCCTCCAGAATAACTTCCACAACAGCTTGTGAGAGAGGAGCTGGCTGGTTGCCTAGGTGATTTGCCATGCAGCCAAGTTTAAGGTTTTGAGCTGGCTGTGTAGAATCTGATTGTCTTGCTGTGTGAGCAGGTGGGTAATTTGTGGTAGAATCCATGGTGGGCCATGGGCCATATTCCTTAATAGTGGGTACCAGTGCTGGCGTGGCCAGTCTGGAGCAATGAGCATCATTCGGGGTCTCTCCATCCTGACTTTCAGTAGCACCTTTGTGAGAAGGGGTAGTGGAGGAAAGGCATATACTGTTAGCATTTTCCAACTGAATGAGAGTGCATCCACTTTCCAAGCTTGTTGGTGAAAAGTCCTTGTGCAAAACTTTGTTAGCTGACAGTTTTGAGGGCTGGCAAACAGGTCTATGTCTGGCAGCCCCCACTTTTGAGTTATCATTGCGAATACTTGTAGATCCAGTTTCCATTCGTGGGGATCCATGATGTCTCTGCTTAGGTCGTCTGCCAATATGTTCTTTTTTCCTGGCAGGAATTGAGCTTGTAATTGAACTTGGTAAGCCAGTGCTGTGTTCCACAAAGTCATTGCTTGCCTACATAGAGGGTAGGAGTGTGTGCCCCCTTCTCTGTTTATGTACCACATTACTGTGGTGTTGTCTGTCCTTATGATAAGCTGTCCTGGATGCAAGAGGTTCTTGAAGGCTGTCAGAGCATTTTGTACAGCTAGCATTTCTTTTTGATTGATGTGCAGATTCCTTTGATCTGCTGTCCATAAGCCTTGAACGCACTTGTCCTGCCATGTGTGCCCCCCAAGCATAGTGTGATGCATCTGTTGTCATAGTTTGCCTGGCTGGGGGTAGGGTGAAAGGCTGACCCTTATCGAGGTGACAAGCCTGTGACCACCATAGAAACTCCTGTTGAAGGCAGGGAATGAGAGTTATCATAGTTTCCAAGCTGTGACTGTGTTGAGTCCATACGCTTTTTAGGTACCATTGTAATTTCCTCATATGCAGTTTTGCAAATGGTATTAGTAGTATGCAAGATGCCATGAAGCCCAAGGCCTGCAGAATTTTTCTTGCAGGGAGTTGGGTCTTTGTTGCCATTGTTCTGAAATATTGAGTTAATTGTAGTTGTTTGTCTGGCGTCAGATAAGCCATCTGGGCCGTTGTATTCAAGCTGGCACCCAGGAATGTCATAGTTTGTGAGGGCACTAGTTTTGATTTCTGTTCGTTTACTGTGTACCCTAGGTAACTTAGAAGATGTCTTACAAAAGCCAGGTGTTGTAAGAGAATGTCCTTGCTTTCTGCTTGTATGAGGTATGGGTATATTTGAATTCCCCTCTGTCTGCAGTATGCTATTACTGGTGCCAGGCATTTTGTGAAGACCCTAGGCGCAGTAGATAAGCCAAAGGGCAGTGCACAGAATTGGTAATGGGTTGAACCTGCAATGAAACGGAGGTATCTTCTGCAATTTTCTCTGATAGGGAAATGCAGGTATGCCTCCTTGAGGTCCAATGTTACTAGCCAAGCTTTCTTGCCCAACATGGGAAGAAGCTGCTGTAGTGTTAGCATCTTGAATTTGGGAACTTGCAAGAAAGTGTTAAAAATTGAAAGGTCCAGAATGGGTCTCCAAGCATTGTCCTTTCTGGGGACTAGAAAGAGCCTTGAGTAAAATCCTTGGCCTTGCTCCTGTGTAGGTACCAGTTGGATGGCTTTCATGTCCATGAGAGCTGTAATTTGTTTTTGTGCCTCTGCCCATTGATTTTGTGGCAGGTTTGGCATTCCTTTTATCCTTGGCAAGGTGTGGAAATGGAATCTGTATCCGTGTGAGATAATGTCTAGGACCCATTTGTCCTTTGTGACGATGCGCCAGTTGTCTGCAAAAAGTGTTAATTTTCCACCCAAGGGAGCTGCCAAGAGGGTTTTGCTTGGCAGTTTGATGTTTAAGTCATTGTGTTTGCCTTCTAGTGGTTTGGGACCTGTCTTCTCCTCCTATCTGTGTTGTAGTGCCCCATTGGCGAGGTTTGTAAGGGATTTCTGCTTGTCCTCTGCCCCTTGGGCACCTGTATTTACCCCTCTGTGGTATGTCAGAAGCTGGAAAGGACCAATTTTTTGTTGGCCAATTTCTGCGGAAGCGTGGGGGCTGTACCTGTAAGAAATCTTTGACCATCTGCATAGATTTTGCCTTATCCTCCATTTTCTTTAAAACCTCCTCTGCTTTAACCCCAAATAAAACATCCTGCTCTAAGTGCGCATCCAGTAACTTTGCTTTAACATGATCAGGCAGAGATTGTTCCTTTAACCAAGCATGCCTACGTATAACAGACCCAGTAACAGCTGCTCTGGAGGAAGCTTCCAAGGCATCAAAACCACATTGCAAAGTATGTTTGCCCACCTGTTCAGCTGCATGCAACAGATCTTGCATTTCCTTGAGTTGAGACTGTTGAGGGAGCGTGCCCATCTTTTGTTTTATTTGAGACATAAGGAATTGCTGGTATTTAAGCATGTGAAATTGACAATTTAGTGCTCTCATAGCTAAAGTAGTAGAGGTGTAAACCTTCTTCCCCCACCTGTCTAGTGCTCTGGAGTCCCTTTCCGAAGGTACAGGATTTTTAGCCAAAGAAGCCTTAGCCCCTTTGGGACCCTGGGAGATTGTCTCTGGATCTCTGGATCAGCAGCAGGGCTTTTGTAAAGGAATTTGTGAGAGTCAGGCACTCTATAGTATCTATCTGGTTTGGCTGTAGCAGGAGGTAGAGAATCTGGATTTAAACTAGATTCTAAGAAAACATCATCTACTATGTCCAAAACAGGGGGGATAGCAAGAGGTCTGCGCTGGGGAAGTAAAATAAACTCCCGGAGCCTTTTCTTTGAGTCTGAGTAGTCCTGACCCTCCCAGTGGAAATGTTCCCTCATGGTGTGTAAGGTTTCCCCCAAAGGAGTAGTCTTAAGGGGGAGAAGCTGAGGGAATTGAGTCTTCAGCATCAGAATCTTCATAAGGGGGGAAAGGAGTAATCCTGTTCCTCAGAGGAGCCTGAGGAAACAGACACCTGATCAGAGGAAGCATAATCCTCCTCTTGTCTAGGCCTTTTGTCGGGGGGGGGGGGGGGGCATAGATTTAGCTTTGTCTTTCATTTTCTTTCATTTTCTTTAGAACCTCTTCTGCATTAATACCAGAGTATCATGCTGCAAGGGGGCATCCAACAATTTAGCTTTAACATGATCAGGTAGATTTTGCTCCTTGAGCCAGGCATGCCTTCTAATTACAGATCCAGTAACTGTGGCCCTGCAAGAGGCCTCCAGGGAATCAAAACCACATTGCAGAGTATGCTTTCCAACCTGTTCTGCTGAATGCAATAATTCCTGTAATTCTTTATTTTCCACACAATCAGAAATCAACATCATTTTCTGTTTCAGTAAGCCCATAACATGCTGTTGATATTTAAGCATATGAAACTGGCAGTTGAAAGCCCTAATTGCCAAGGATGCAGATGTATAAACCTTCTTTCCCCATCTCTCCAGCGTCCTGGAATCCCTATCAGAGGGGGTAGGGTTTTTGGCTGTAGAGGCCTTTACACCTTTGGGACCCTGTGAAATAGTCTCAGGATCAGCAGCAGGATTTTTGAATAGAAATTTCTGGGAATCAGGAACCCTGTAATATCTGCCTGGCTTACTAAAAGCCGGAGTTAGGGAATCAGGAGCCATGCTTGATTCCGAAAACACATCATCAACAATGTCTAATACAGGAGGCATTGCCAAAGGCCTATGCTGAGGAAGAAGGAGGAAATCCCTAAGCCTCTTTTTTGATTCTAAGAAGTCCTGACTCTCCCAGTGAAAATGTTCCCTTAAAGTATGCAAAGTTTCTCCAAAAGAGTAATCCTCAGGAGGAGATGCAGATGGGACTGATTCTTCTGCATCACAATCCTCGTAGGGTGGAACAGAAAATTCCTATCAGAAGAGTAATCAGAAGAAATGGAAACCTGATCTGAAGATTCATAATCAGTGCCTTTGCCTAGGCCTCTTAGCGGGGGGGGGTTGGGAACCCCTGATCAAGGTAATTAAGTCCTCAGCCATTTTGATCATCTGTTTTTTTAGGCATAGGGGCCTGAGCACGTGGCTCATGCATTGTTTTTTTAAACGTAGAAGAAGTTTTTGACCTTGTTTTTGAGGCTGGCGTCGGTTTAATATAAAAATGTTTAGGCCTGAAAACACCCTCAGAAGCCGGTGCCTGCTCAGCAGCTCTGGACCCATCCAAGGGAGAGAGATCCGTGGGTTCAATACTCTAGAAAATCTCGCGGCATACCGCACTCCGAACGGGTCTCGGTAGAGGCCTGAGACTCAAAAGTAGCGGGTATCAGGGGCTGCGAAAGCACCTCACTGAGTACCGGCGAACCGGCTTAGGAGAAGCTTCATCGGTTATGGACCTCGACAGTCTGTCTCTGTCTTTTTCTTTGCGCTTTATGTGAACTCCGGTAGTCGGATTGCTAACAGACGACATTTCAGGACAACTAAATCTTGATCCAAAATATTTAGAAGCAAAAATATAGAGACGCTTAATAGTGCATTGGTTAAATCTAGCACAAAACCGACAGCAAGGCACGTTATGATGTGGGCCTAGGCAAGGAATACAGTACAAATGAAAATCCTTATGAGGTATTTGCTTCCCACAAGTAATGCAATTATTAACTTTTTACTGACATTGGTAAGGAGCAAGAAACAGTTTCCCCAATGGGGTACTTAGCTTTAGTTTGAAGACTTCGGTTCTGAAACTCAAATGCGAAATTTTCAGGAGTCGGCCGACCAGCACTTGGGAACTGCTTCTGCTTCGGGCACCACGCGGCAAGAAAGACTGAATAAAATGGTGTCGGCTGCATGTTTTGTACTCCTGACGACCTGATGTCATGGAAAAGGAGACAGCAACCGATGCAGGACCCAAGATTTTGTTACTCAGGCCAACTGAGGGCAATCTGCCAGCAGATTACCCAAATGTAATGACTGCAACAGTAAAACACGAAGAACATCTGTCTGACCACAAGCATGGACATAACAGGGGGAAGGAGCAGAAGACAGGTTGAAATGGCTGAAAGGTGGACTTAAAATACTTTTCATGAGCTCCCACAAATAAGATATGACGAGAGAAACAGCTAATTTTACAGGGTCCTGATTGTTTGCTTAACATGTTGAACATCTTTTCCATTTAGCTATGTAGAATTTACTTGTGATGGGTTTCCTTGTCCCCTGAGGAACCCAGAGCATGTCCTCAGAAAGCTAGTGTGTAGAGGGAATCATAATCCTATTGTCTTGTAGGCTTAAGTTGAGAGATGACACGTTGGAATGAAGCAACAAGACCTCTTTTGTAATGATGTCCACTTTGTGGGGTAGCTTGTGGTGACTGCCCCTGGTAAAGTGACAGAGAAGGGGGAATCAATGCTGAGTTTGCCAAATGAAGCCACCAGTGGAATTGTTGGTTTTTCTTTTTGGATCTTGAGCAAAACATTTGGCAGCAGAGGAAGAAGGGAAGGCATAAATAAACCTTAAGGCACAGTGGTGCAGCGGTAGCATTGTCACCTCACAGAAAGAGGTTCTCCGGTTCGATTCTAAGCTGGAGTGCCTTCTGTGTGGAGTCTGCATATCCTCCCTGCATTCGTGTGGGTTTCCTCCGGGTGCTCCGGATTCCTCCCACATTACAAAGACATGCGTCTGGAGAGTTTCTCCATGGGCCTCCACTGAAAACTGGCTTCATTCCAAGTCGGACTTTCTCGGTTAACAAATTAAAAAAGTTAATAATAATAATAAAAAAAAAAAAAAAAAAAACTTCCTGTCCACTGGAAGAATAATACATCTGTCTTCCAAGTCAAAGGGCAAAGACTCCTGATACAGAAGGGGGGGGGCCTGTTTGCTTCTTTCAGAGGAAAGATGATGTTCCCCATCTATGGAATATGTCTAGGAAGCCTCTTTTGTTGAGCATCTATTTATGGGGGAGGGTCTTTGAGGGACCTGCTGAGACAGTCGTTGTCCTGGGACATAATATAAACTGCTTGAAGGGACATGCTTGACTTGGTAAGCTAGGTCATAAGCGATCTGAGCCAACCTGCGTAACTGGTATGATCTGGTTCCTCCTTGCTTGTTTATGTACCACATGACTGTTTATCTGTGAATACTCAGAAGTCCTAGTTTCCAGAGGTGGGTGAAGATTTGAAGGGTATGAAACAAGAGCCCTCATCTTTTTCAGGCTGATGATATTCCTTGAATTTGGACTAACAACAACCCTGGATCTTGCAGATTCTCATTCATGGCCCCCAAGCCTCATCTGAGGCACCTTTACACAGCTCTTGACTTAAGAGTCTGTATGATGAAAGACAGTCTTGGATTGAGGTTCACCTGCAATACCCACCAAAGGATCTTTTTCTTGAGATGTGACATGAGAGAGATCTGTGTGTACATAGAGTAACAGTATTCAGACCAAACACTTTGCAAGTATTATTAAATTTTCAGCATACGCAACTTGGCCATAGGAAGCATTGGTATGGTTGCTGCCATGTAACCTACTGCTCCGAGGACAAGTTTCAAGAGTGGTTAGAGAGTGGAAATAGGTTTGGTTACTCTACACCTTTTTTCTGGGGATAGAAGGTCTGCATGTTTTTGGTGTCTACTCTGCAATCCAAGAAAACTAGGTCTTGAGTGAGATGAAGGGAAGTTTTTTGAAACTGACAGTGAATCTCAGTTGTACAAGGAGACAGAGTAAACTTGAAATGCTGAAGTAAAACCCAAGATGGAGACCTAGATTAACAGATCTACGTGGGAGATATTTGTACTCCCTAAGTCCTGCAAAAGGCTATAACTGCGGTTAAGCACTTTGTGAAGATCTGGGGTTGTAGAAATCAGTAAACCGAAAATGTGATGAGCCAGTGGAGAATCTCATGAATTTTCTGCAAGGAGGAGGGCATAGAGGTACTCTTCCTTCAAATCCAAACCTACTAGAAAGGCCTGTGGAATGATGAAGGGTGTCGGATGAGAGAGAGCATTTTGAAAGCGGGTACCTTGAAGAAGGTGCTGAGCTGGGACAGATCTAGTAAGAGGATCCAATGTCCTTTTCTTGGTACCAGAAACAGTCTAGAGTAAAATCCTCATCTCACAAACTATGGAGGAACTAGTTCTTTGGCGTCTTGGGACTGTAGTCCCTGAAAGTACAGTTTTGTACCTACCATAAATGTAGATGTTCGAGTGCTAATACAGCTGCAGTCATAACAGATGGGTTTTCCTGCCGTCATGCGGGTCCTTGGTCGGCCGAATTCCAAAGTCTATGTCCGGCGTTGGTTGTCGTCGCTTCTTCCCTGATGTCAGTGCGACAGGGGTATAAAAGAACCAGCCGACGCCATTTTCTTCAGTTTTTCTTGCCCCAGATGTCAGGTGCCCCCAGAAGGAAGGCAATACATAAATTTATGCAATAATGCAATGCAGTATAATCAAAAAACAGTAGTTGCAAGCAAATACACCATAAAACAATACCCCAATCAGGTTGTATGAGGAGGTCTTAGCCATAAGGCCTGTTCCAGAGGGGAAGGAGGGAGGGAAACTTGGACTGCAGCTGTATTAGCACTCGAACATCTACATTTATGGTAGGTACAAAACTGTACTATGTTCATCGTGCATACAGCTGCAGTCATAGCAGATGGGTAGAATCCCAAAGCTAAAATAAGGGTGGTAGGCACTAGGTGGAACTAGGAGGAGCCAGGATGCCCTGCAAAACTGCAGTGGCAAAACCTGCTCTAGATTTGGAGTATAAAGGCAGGTGATAGTGATTGGAGAAAGTATGCACAGAACTCCAAGTGGCAGCTTCCATAATATCTTTGGTAGGAACCCCCCTGAGGAAAGCTGCAGAGGTAGCTGTGGCCCTAGTGGAGTGAGACCTTATGCCTGCAGGTACAGTTTTACCATGAAGAGAGTAACAAAAGCATATGCAGTGGGCTATCCATTTTGGGATTGTCTGTTTGGAAATAGGCTTCCCTTGAGCCCCTGTAGCATAGGACACAAAGAGTTGCTCAGATTTTCTGAAAGGCTTAGTTCTGTCCAAATAATAATGTAGTTGCCTGTGAATGTCCAAAGAATGTAGTAGCCTCTCCCCTTTGTTTTGAGGATTGGGGTAAAAGGTAGGTAAGTGGATAGCCTGATTTAAGGCTACCCTGGATACTACCTTTGGCATAAAGGAAGGGTTGGTTCATAAGGAAACTCTGTCCTGATGGAAAATGATGAACGGTTGCACAGCCATGAGGGCTTGTAGTTCAGAAACCCTGCGAGCTGAGGTGATAGCCAGCAGGAAGGCTGTTTTCCAGGACAAATATTGTAGTTCTGTTGAGGCAGCTGGCTCGAAAGGAGGCAAAGTCAGTTTCTCTAGAATGAAGTTGAGATCCCAAGCAGGCACTGGTTGTTTCCTTGGGGGTTTAATATTCTTAGCCCCTCTGAGAAACTGTCTTAAGAGGGGGTGAGAGAATAAAGGAGGATCAGTGTTGCATTCTGCAGAAATGGCTGAGGCATGGATTTTGATGGAAGAGAATGAAAGTCCACTGCTTAGCATCTCAGCTAGGTACTGTAATATTTGAGGTAAATTCAGTATTCCAGGGTTCTGGCCCTTTTTCTCATTCCAAGCACAAAATCGTTTCCATTTGGCGGAGTAGGCTTTTCTAATAGAAGGTCTTCTGGCCTCCAAAATTACATCCTGTACTTCCTTGGAGAGTAGGGTCTGTTGTGATTTTAAGGAATCTTCCATGCGGCTAGATTGAGTGTTTTCAGCTGACTGTGAAGAGTTTTGAAGTTGTGCTGAGTCAGTAGAAGAGGCATTAGAGGCAGGATCCATGGTGGGGAATGCGTCAGGCTCCTCAGGAGTGGGTACCAGTGTTGCCTTGGCCAGTCTGGAGCGATGAGAATCATCTGTGGTCTGTCTGCTCTGGTTTTTAATAGAACTTTGGGCAGCAGAGGAAGAGGTGGAAAGGCATAAACTGTCATTGTTGTCCAACTGAAAGAGAGTGCTTCCACTTTCCAGGCCTGTGGATGAAAGGTCTTTGAGCAGAATTTTGAGAATTGGTGATTTCTGTGGGAGGCAAAGAGATCTATGTCTGGCCTTCCCCATGCTTGAATTATCTTTGAAAAAACTTGAGGATGCAACTTTCATTCGTGTGGATCTGTCATATTTCTGCTTAGGTTGTCTGCCAGCGTGTTTTCCTTGCCTGGCAGGAACTGTGCTTGAAGCTCGATTTGCAATTCTAGTGCCATGTTCCAAAGAGACATGGCTAGCCTGTATAGGGGGTATGAATGGGTTCCTCCCTGTTTGTTTATGTCACACATTACTGTGGTGTTGTCTGTCCTTATTAATAGCTGGCCTGGATGCAGCAGGTCTTTGAAAGCTATAATAGCATTTATTACTGCTAGCATTTCCTTTTGATTGATGTGTAGGTGCTTTTCCTTTTGGGACCATCTGCCCTGAATGCACCAATTTGTCATGTGCGCCCCCCAGGCATAATCCGAGGCGTCTGTTGTGATGATTTGACTTGCTTGAGGCTTGCAGAATGGGAGACCTGTGTTTCTTTGGCATGCTTGAGCCCACCACATAAATTCCTTTTGAAGACATGGAATTAGTGGTATTATTGTTTCCAAGCTGTGGCTGTGCTGAGACCACAGGTTTTTCAGGTACCATTGAAGGTTCCTCATATGCAGCTTTGCACATGGGATTAGTAGGATGCAAGATGCCATGAAACCCAGAGCCTGCAGGATTTTCCTTGCAGTGAGCCTGGTGAAAGTTGCCATTTTTCCGAAGTATTGAGTTAGTTGCCCTTGTTTCTCTGGCGTGAGGTAGGCCATCTGGGTGTTTGTATCCAAGTTGGCACCCAGGAAAATTATGGTTTGAGATGGTAGTAGCCTTGATTTCTTTTTGTTGACTGTGTATCCCAGGGAATTCAACAACCTTATTACAAAAGCCAGATGTTTCAGAAGTATGTGCTTGCTGTCCGCTTGGATCAGGCAGTCGTCCAGATATGGGTACATTTGAATCCCTTGCAGTCTGCAGTAGGCAATTACTGATGCCAGGCATTTCGTGAACACTCTGGGCGCAGTAGATAAGCCAAAGGGCAATGCAGAGAACTGATAATGTGTTGAACCTGCAAGAAATCTGACGTATCTTCTGCAATCTTGTCTGATTGGGACATGCAGGTATGCCTCCTTGAGGTCCAATGTTACCAGCCAAGACTCCTTGCCCAGCATGGGAAGAAGCTGCTGTAATGTGAGCATCTTGAATTTTGGCACGAGTAAAAAAGTGTTTAGGATGGATAGGTCCAAAATAGGTCTCCAATCTTTGCCCTTCCTTGGTACCAGGAATAGTCTGGAATAAAAACCTTGACCCTGTTCTTGTGCAGGTACCTCTTGAATAGCTTTCATGTCCATGAGATCTGAAATTTGTTTTTGTGCCTCTGCCATTTGATTGTGTGGCAGGTTTGGCATGCCTCTCATTTTTGGAAGGGTGTGAAAGTGGAATCTGTAGCCTCTGTCTATAATGTCCAGGATCCATTTGTCTTTTGTGACAATATGCCAATTTTTTGAAAATAGTGCCAGTTTCCCGCCTAAAGGTGCTGCCATTTGAGCCTTGCTTGGCATGCAAAGGGGAAAGTCATTGGTTCTGCTTTCTGAATGGCTGTGAACTATCCTCACTACCTCTTTGGGTAGGTGCTTGCCATTGTCTGCCTCTAAACGATCCTTGGGATTGCACTCTACCCCTCGGGTGCCTGTATCTACCTCTTTGGGGTCTGTCCGTGGCTGGAAAGGACCAATTTTTTGAAGGCCAATTTCTACTGAAACGTGGAGGTTGTACCTGTAGGAAATCTTTCACTGTTTGAATTGATTTTGCCTTTTCCTCCATTTTCTTTAATACCTCCTCAGCTTTAACACCAAACAATACATCTTTTTGCAGAGGTGCATCCAGTAATTTAGCTTTGACATGATCTGGTAAGGTTTGCTCTTTAAGCCAAGCATGTCTACGTATGACTGATCCTGTAACAGCAGCTCTACATGAGGCTTCTAAAGCATCAAAACCACATTGCAAGGTATGTTTACCTACTTGCTCTGCACTATGTATCAAATCCTGCAACTCTTTCAAATCTGGTTGTTCAGGTTGTGACATTTTGCTTCTCAACTGTGATAACAGAAACTGTTGGTAATTCAACATATGGAACTGGCAGTTTAATGCCCTCATGGATAAGGTGGCCGAGGTGTATACCTTTTTCCCCCACCTTTCTAAAGCCCTGGAATCCCTCTCTGAAGGTAATGGATTTTTAGCAGTGGAGGCCTTAATTCCCTTGGGGCCCTGTGAGATAGTTTCTGGGTCAGCCGCATGGCTTTTGTATAGGAATTGGTGTGAGTCAGGAACCCGGTAATACCTGTCAGGCTTGACTGGAGCTGGAGGCAAAGAATCTGGGTTGAGGCAGGACTCCTAATATACATCACCAAGGATATCTAAGACAGGAGGTATAGCCAGAGGCCTGTGCTGAGGGAGCAAGAGGAAATCCTTAAGCCTTTTCTTGGAGTCAGAGTACTCTTGGCCTTCCCAATGGAAGTGTTCCCTCAAGGTATGCAAGGTTTCCCCAAAAGAGTAATCCTCGGGGGGGAGACAGAAGGAATGGACTCCTCTGCATCAGAATCTTCAAAAGGGGAGTATGAATGTTCCTGGTCATCAGAATGTTCTGAAATAATGGAGGCCTGGTCCGAGGAGGGGGATTCTTCCTCCACTCTGGGCCTTTTTTCCAGGGGGGGGGGGGGTTGAGAACCCCTGATAAGACTAATTAAGTCCTCAGCCATTTTGAGCATCTGCTTTTTAGGCATGGGGCCTTGAGAAGGGCCCTGTGGGTTTTGTTTTTTAGAATGCGTGGCTGTCTTAGACTTAGTGAAAGACTTGATGGAAAAAGAAGAGGAAGGCCTGAAGACACCTTGAGAGGAGGCAGACCTGTCTAAACTCTGAGTTTCACCGCCAAGAGTGGCTTCGGTATCTGTAGTCAGGGAGTGGGCCGAAGAGCCTGCGACCTCGGGTACAGAAGACACCGCCAGAGAAGTGTCGTCGGTAGTCAGGGGCTGCGTAGGCGCCTCGCTGAGAACCGGACCACCTGTAGTCGGCTTTGGCGTGGTGTCAGTAGAGGCCGCGGACCTCGTGTGTTGGTCCTTATCTTTGCGTCTTTTAGTCAAAACTGGAGTCGGAGTATCCAACAACATTATGTAGTTAAATTTTTTGCCAATAAAGTGCTGGGCAAACTCCGCCCGACGCTTAATGGTGCGTTTGTTGAATGTAGCACAAAAACGACAGGCCGAGACGTCGTGGTCTGGGCCTAACCAAGGAATGCAGAGGGAATGAAAATCCTTATGCGGTATTTGCTTCCCACATGAAATACAATTATTAACTTTGTCTGACATCGGTCTGAGGCAAGAAAAGTTTCCCCAACGGGGTACTTAGCTTTCAAGAAGACTTCGGTTGCAGATATTCGTAATCTCAGGAGCTGGCCGACCGGCACTTGCGAACTGCTTCTGCTTCGGGCACCACGCGGCAAGAAAGACTGAAGAAAATGGCGTCGGCTGGTTCTTTTATACCCCTGTCGCACTGACGTCAGGGAAGAAGCGACGACAACCGACACCGGAACTAGACTTTGGAATTCGGCCGACCGAGGACCCGCCTGACGGCAGGAAAACCCATCTGTTATGACTGCAGCTGTATGCACGATGAACATGGAAGGGAGGCAGAAGATTTAACTGGTTGTGGGGACAAAGGTGGAATGCCTTTGAAGGGGGGTACTTCTCAGGCCATGCTGCAACCTTTTTTGATGATGGTCACTATTTGCTTTTTCTGTGGTAATCTTTTCCCAATTTCTAATGGAAAGAGAAAGTCTTTCAGAAAGGGGGATAGTATAACAATGGGAAAGGGGAAAGGGGCTGAAAAGATAGTCACAGACTTATCCGTGAAGGGATGCCTTACCCCTTTTCAGGTTTTTCAGGAAATCTTTTACTGAGTGCTATCTGGGATTTCTGAGAAGGCCTATGTACACTTCTAACCAAGGAAGTGGGCTTTGCCTGGTAATTTGTTTGCAGTCCTTCATAGTTTCACCTTGCTCCTGCAAGGTTTTAATTATGCTAATTGCTTGTGGTCCAAACAAAAGGACTCTGTCAAGGGGGGGATGTAAGAATCTAGCATTGAAATCTTCTGGCAGGGGCTAGTTAGGCAAACAGGTGGATCTCCAAATGCCTGATCCAATAGCCTCTGCTTTAGAAGAGGCCTCAAAATGTCATAGCTACATTTTACACTATGCCTAGGCTACTTGAGTGGACAGATTATCAGGCATGAAATTTGGTTGTAATCTATGTCTGAAATGTCAGCCACAGCCTTGTTAAGATTAAGAACAGATAAGAGGTATTTGGTCATCCGAGTCTGATAATTAATGTCCCTGGAATCCTGGGTAAAAAAAACATGACCCTGCAACAGCTTAGAAGGTTTGTCTGCAGTTAAGGAAACAGCTGAAGGGTCAGTTACAGGATTCTTAAAAACGAACTTAAGATGACATGGAACCTTGTAGAATCTGCCTGGCTTTTTGGAAGCTGGGGAGCTGAGAGTCAGGAGCTGTGGATATGGATGCAAGAGAGTCCAAAAAAGACCCTGGACTGAAGGGACAGAGAAAGGGTCTGGTATTCCAACCTGCAACAGACTGCAATATCTCTTTTGGACATCAGATATTTGAGTAGTCTCCCACTCAAAATGTTTCATCATTTTTATAATGGTCTCTCTGATGGTTGCCTCTTCCACAGGGGAAACAGGAAAGAAGGAATTGTCATCTGAGGGTACCTAGGCTAGGACACTGAATTTGAGAAGAGTAAGCTAAGGAATGGTTCATCAGAATCTGAGGCCTCCTCAGAAAATTCCACAGTAATCTTTTCTGGAGTGGGCGAAGGAGCTAAAAAAGAAGGAGGTTTAAGAGCCATAATGGCATTGAACAGGCAAGAGAATAATCTATCCACTACTTTTTCCCAGAAGGGGGGGGGCATGACTGATATTTTGTCATTATTATTCTTTGAGGTGATGTCCACCTGAATCAAGTGCAAGGGCCCAGACCCCTGACATAGTACAGCTTTCCAGGAATCTATTATTGTACTAAAATTTGCGGAATGCCTTCAGCCCAACCGAGATCATGATCATCTCAGATGCAGTAGTAGACTCTTTGGACGTGTGACTCTGATACCATACCAGCCTCCAAACAGGGTTGAGAGAGGGGGGGGGGGGGGATAAGAGGTAGAGTCAGACATACCATGGGTTATGTAACATCTGCAGGTTAGTTAAAATCAGACTGGGCAGACTGAGTCACAGGCTTATGCCTTTTGATTTTCTTCTCAGAAGCAGAATGTAAGTTAGGTGTGGAGGGATTTTTCATCTTACACTGAGCCAAAAGCTTTAGTTGTTCGGTCTCTAAACATGTGTTTAGTGAAGACAACTGGAAACGTAATGGTCTTGGGAACAAAGGACTGGCAAATGGAACAAGATCTATAACTCTGTTCTGTGCCCAAGTAAAAAAGACAATGGGTAGGGATGTTTTTGTATGGCATCTGCCTACCTCACTCACAACTAGCCCTCCTTACTGATATCTAACAAAATCACAAGAAAACAGGTCAATAAGGAAGATTGCCCAATGGGGCACTTACCCAGATCAGAAAAGGCTTGCGGTAAAAACGACCACTCAAACATCAGACCAACTGGTGCGAGACAAGCATTTAGGCTGGTGATGAGATAGTCTGAGAAATTACATTTGTTTATCCACTTACATACATCTATGCTTATGAAATGAGGTCATACATTGGACATATGGCTCTGGGAAGCTTTAAGTTTTGGTACCCTGGCCAGAGATCAGTGGTGAAAACCCCAACTCTTTTGAATACTGCAATAGTAATTTCACTCAGGACATCTGAAGGTGTCTGTAGGAATGTCCTCAGAATACTGTTGTTTCTTCCCATGATGTCTCACTCAAATGCTTGTGCTTAGAAGTCAGGTTCCTAAGGGCCTTGACTGTGTAGAACCAGACACGTACCATCTTTTGAAATGAGAACTGATGGAGGAATTTAGCTCTTCTCCTGACTGTCCTCATAGCGAAGCTGTAGAAATGTGGACAGGCATCTAAATAGTGCTCTTGAGATGAGGGGAAAAAAAAGACAACAGAAATGGACATCTTCATGGGGTACTTGCTTCCTGCTGTCAACACAATCACTGTCAGACAAAACTACCACAATAAAAGCAAGAACATTCCCTGCATGGTACTCATTTGTCCTCTGGAAGCTGGCCGACTGATGACAGCGTAAACTCACTAAACTGCACTGCAAGAAATATCTGGAGATGGCATTGGCCATCTCCCTATCTCATAATTCAACTGAAAGGCAAAAACTTAGAAAGCAATTTTTGGTTAAAATATTAGAATAAATTTCTCAGAAATACTTCTGTGTCTTGATTCAAACCACAGTACTGAAATACTTCACAAAATTCAAGGCTGGTGGCTATTTCTAGTCAAATACAAATTAAGGAGGGCGGGCTTGCCATAATGGTTAAGGTCTTCATCTTATAGACACAAAGTACAGTGTGTTTTTGATCACTGGATATTGCATAGGCTTAAAATGGCATTTCAGGGCAGTTAACGTAATATTCAGCTATGAACTAAAAAAAGAAATTCAGGATGTGGTTTCTTCATTTAAAAATTAAATTAGTAGGTTAGCTGAACCCAGTATTTTTTACCTTGATTCAGATGTTCGTGGTACATAGAAGCCAGATCTGGAAGATGCTGCTGAAGATGAGATGTTAATTCTGCATGTGAATTTATTTGTACAAGTTCCTCTTCACAGCCTGATTCTTCCCCATCAAAATCAGCCATATTTTTTTCAGATTTTGCACTGACCTGAGAACTGCTGCAGCTGACATCATCTGCACTCAACATATCTTCAACCATATTTCTGAAAAGAAAAAGAGGATAGTTTCAGTTTCTGAATTAGTTTTATAATGCAATAATATTTAGGGTCAATGCTGGTGTTACACACAAATTAGAATTTAGAGACCTGATGTGTTATTAAAAAATGGAAGGCAGACTAAATGATGCTTCAACCTGTTGGCCTAAAAATAATTTTACCTAAATCATAACTAATTTTCTTTCCTGCATCTTCAGTGGCCTCAATGTGAAGCTTAAGGACATAGGAAGACAACAATCTACAACTGCTACAGCATACCACATGTAAAAGGCATTTTTTTTTCTCTCCAAACAAACTGGGGTACACCATTAACAGAATTTATACTCTCCAATACTGTTACCAGGAAAAAAAAAAACAGAAAAAAGTTTAATCCCATATGAGAATAACCTTACAAAGTAAAAGAGTGCTTACCTCCATGAATGCAGATGAAAGATGAAATAGAAAGCTGCAGTTGAATAAAGAACAAACCAAGCTTACCCTTCATGATGGTGGTGGTGGTGGTGGTGGTGGTGGTGGTGACGGTGGCGTTGTGGTCCTATAAAGTGACTACAATTAAACAACTCTTGCCCCACTCCTTCTCCTAGGTAGTCTCCAGTTTGTGCAATGCAAGAATTCTGTGTCCCTCGCTGTACGTGTGAAGCATGGATGCCCTCTGTTATATCATTCTCAGCATCCTGTGGGTGTGAGCAAGAGTTGAGCATCCTAATACGACTATCTGACGATGATACTGGGTCAGCTTTAAAAGGAAGATCTTTCTCTACTCCATTACTGGAACAATTTTGTTCTGTTACACCCTGCGAATCATCTAGGCAAATACCTGTTTCCAATTCACACTTTCGTGTTTTAAACTCTGTGTTCCTGCTTTCCTTCTGAGGACCATGGCTCCCATCATCATCTTCTTCTTCCTCCTCCTCCTCTTCTTTAAGAGCTTCAATATCTGCCATGTCCTCAGAATGCAGCTCACTTCCAGGGCTCCCTGCTGACTGGCTAACGTGGCTAGAGTTCACTTCATTACTTGACCCATCACTCCTTCCACTGCTACTTCCAGGGCCACTACTGGCATCTTCTGCACTATTAGCAGTTTCTTCTGAACTACCTTGCATAGATTCCTGAAAAAATATTTCAATGAAAACATTTTTAATGACCCTAAATGCATGGTATCAAAGGAGAAAACATCTCCCTGTGAAATCAAGTCACCAAAATTTTGACCCAACTCACTTGAAATAGATATACATATCTTACTTGAACTCTGAAAAAAAAAATTGCACAAATTACCACTACAAGATTCTTTGAGCCACGCACAAGGTTACAATAAACAAACTCACCACCCTGTTCAGAAATGAGTAAATTCCACTTGAGAGATGTTGTAAAAACTATTTACACTCCATTACTTTTTAAGCTTCTTTAAGTATACAAGCAAATTGAAAACTCCAGAAAAATGGTCAGCATACTCAGATAAATATTTAACTAACTAGTTCTCTACCTTTCAAACATTATTTTTCCCTTTTCAAAACCCGATAAAATTATCTTTCATTAGCAGGGCAATACAGCTGCCTCTCTAGTGACATTATAACCAGGCCCTGAAAGAAGTTCGCTGCGGTGTGGACAGGAACAGATGTTTGAGTGTTTTGAGTGTTCACCATATCAGTTATTTATTTTTGTGGACCAGGATAGTCTAACTGGACAAGAAAAGCCCATTTACAAAGAAAGATCCAAACAATAAGAATAAAATATAGTTGATAATAGATATAATGTTATAACACACACAATTCTAAAACATTACAATAAAAATAGAGACAACATACGATGATGGTCTAATACATAGAGTTCTAATGAAACACTACATTAAGACTAGAAAATACAGAATTTGAAGAAAAAAAAGAAGTTATGTACTTACCATAACGTTCCATGTGAGTTGTTTATCTCGCCTTTATTCTCGCTGATGGGTTCGGAGCCGATCCTCGGCCGATAGCAAAGCTCAAGGTTTGCCAGTAGCTCGAGACCAAGCCCCTTATCCCACAATGCACTGCTGGAATTACCTCAGATCTTGTTTGCTGCGAATACATATACCCTTTTCTTTATTTCTACAAGGAAGCACTTCTAAGTAGTATTGAATAACCAGGATGGTACTAGCCTCTAAGTCAACTGTCAGCCAGGAGGGGGAAGGAGGGAGGGACGTGAGAATAAAGGCGGGATAAACAACTCACATGGAAAGTGATGGTAAGTACATAACTTCTTTATGTGAAGTTGTTAAATCTCGCAGTTTATTCTCACTAATGGGTAGCGTCCCTAGCACCCTCAGTCTTAGGTGGCTCATGGAAGTATGTTTTTCAGTACCGTGGAACCAAAGGAAGACCTGTCCCTGGAAGCCTTATCTACTTTGTAATGTGTGATAAAGGTATGAGGTTTAAACCAAGTGGCTGCAGCACAAATATTGTCAAGGGGCAATTTAGATGAAAGGCAAAAGATGTAGAAATGGCTCTGGTAGAATGAGCCTTAGGTTTGTGTGTCAATGGCATGCTAGCATTCGCATAAAGGATATACAATCTGATAACCATTTAGATAAAGTTGTTTTAGCCACTGGATTACCTTTTCTGGCTTCTGAAAAGGATACAAAAAGTTGATCCGATTTTCTAATATCCTTAGTTCTGTCAAGATAAAATCTGAGCTGTCTGTGTACATCAAGTTTGTGCAGCATGTATTCCAATTTGTTAGAGTGGTTGGGAAAAAAGACTGGCAGCTCAATGACCTGATTGATATTGGATTCAGAACAGCCTTTAAGGCAAAAATGAGGGGTTTGTTCTGAGAGATACTCTAACCAGCATGGAAAATCATGTAAGGTGGTCTGACAGATAATGCTTGGAGTTCTGACACTCTGCGGGCAGAAGTAATGGCCACTAGAAAAATAGTTTTCCAGGATAAATATTTGAGATCACAAGAAGATGCTGGTTCAAAAGGGGGGAAAATAATTTGAGACAGCATAAAGTTCAAATTCCAGGGAGAATAAGGAATTTTGACAGGAGGTCTCATGTGAAGAACAACTTTAAGAAAAGTTTAACGTAACTTATGGCCTATAACATTCGAGCCACCAAATCCAAGGTAGAAATTTGAGATGGCAGCTAACTGGACTCGAACTGTAGCAGCTGCTGCCACTTCCTTAAAAATCTTTGTAAAAAATTCTAAAATGGACGATAGCGGAGCTCGGAAAGGGTCAATTTTCTGTGTGTTGGCCCAAATTGAGAACCTTTTCCACTTACTGCAGTATAATTTCCTGGTGGATGGCTTGTGAGAAGACAAGATAATTTGTCTTGTATCTTCTGAAATCGAATGAAGCCTGGCAATTAGGGGAAGTGGATTAGCCAAGCAGTCAGTTTCAGGGACTGCAGGGAAGGATGGAGGTCCCCTAACAGGTGCATCAGAAGGTCCGGAACTGGGTCCAGGATCCATAGATCTTCCAACAGGTGATGGTGGAGAAATAGGAACCAAATCTGTCAAGGCCAGTAAGGGGCTATGAGGATAACAGTCCTTCCCAGTGATTTTGCTTTCTGTAAAAATCTGGGTATCAATGGGAAGGGTGGGAATGCATAAAGGAGACCCGGGGGCCAATAGTGTAAGAGTGCATCTCTCGGGTGATATCCCGGAGGTGGGATTAAGGCAAAGTAGCTTCTGCATTTTGAATTGATGTGGCTGGCAAAGAGGTCACAGCAAGGCTGGCCCCATTTGCGGAAAATCAACTCTGCAACCTGTTGAGACCCCACTCGTGAGGGAGTAATATCACCCTGCTTAGCTTGTCCGTTATCACGTTGGATTTCCCCGGATGTGCGTTGCTAACAGAAAATGCTGGGATGACACAGCCCATTGCCAGACCCTGAGGGCTTCTCGAGAAAGGGGGTAAGACTTGGTTCCACGTTGCTTGTTCAAGTACCAGACTACTGACATATCCGTCTGAATTGCAATAGTTCCTAGAGGGAGAGATTCCTGAAAGTACTGCAATGCCAGAAGTATCACTCTCAACTCTACAACATTGATATGCAGATGTGACTCTGGATCCGTCCATGTGCCTTGAGCAGTCTTTCCCTGAAACCCCCCCCCACCCTATCAGGGAAGCGTCCGTGGTCACAGTGGCTACTGGGGGGGGGGACGGACAAAGGGTCTTCTGACCACCGAAGGTCTCTCTTGCAAGAATCCGTGATGAGAATCATGTGGTGCATCGGTAGTTTCTGGTAAGACCACTGAGCAAAGAGGAGCCATTGAAGAATTCGCATATGCATCCTTGTGAGTGGTATAGCAAGGATTGCTGCCGCCATCAAACCTAGTACCTTCAAGACCTCTGCTGCTGCAGCTTTGTTCTTTGACACCAGTGAGCTGACGTGTTGGCAGAGAAGTGAGACTCTTTCAACTGGAAGACGTAGAGGGATGGTTGAGGTATCTAACTCTGCTCCTATAAAAACGGTATGCTGCGATGGCGATAAGGCAGACTTTTCGAAGTTGATTGTAATGCCCAATTGATGGCAGACTGTCAGAGTGTACTGTGTTGCCTGAGTCAATTGATGCCTGGTGGTAGCGGTGAGGAGCCAATCGTCTAGGTATGGAACACCTGGAATTCTAGACGCCTCAGGTGAGCCATGACCACTGCCATGCATCTGGTGAACACTCTGGGGGCTGTAGTGAGACCAAAGGGCAGGGCTCGGAACTGGTAATGATTGGCTCCAAGCCGGAAATGCAAGTGATGTCTGGAGCATCTGTTCATCTTTATGTGATAGCATGCGTCCTTGAGATATATGGAACACATCCAATTGCCTTTCCATAGGAAGGGAAGAATGGACTGAAGCGTGACCATTCGGAACTTCTCTTTCTTTACGAACTGGTTGAGTCTTCTGAGGTCCAAGATAGGTCTCCAGTCCCTTGTTTTCTTTGGTACCAAAAAGAATCTTGAGTAAGTTCCGAATCCAACTTGGTCTGCTGGGATTGGCTGGATGACTTTTTTCTAGCAATTTGTGGACCTCTACGATAGCTTGTTCCCTGAGACTGGGTGGAACATCTGGGATTCTGTTTACAAGAACGGGAGGGGAAGATAACGGAATGAAATATCCTCTGGAAATGATGCTTTGTACCCATGTATCTAATGTTATGTTTAGCCAGGCTTCTGGGTACAAAGACAAGCGACCCTTGACTGCCTCCACAGCCGGGCCCCCTTTCAGGGGCGCTGGTAGGGTTGACCAGAGAACTGACCCCTGTCACCCTGTTGGTGTGGACCCCCTCAACCGCGGGGGTGGCGTCTTCTGTTATAACCCCCCCCGGCTCTAGAGGGGGGTTCTCTACGTGTGTCCTGAAAGGTTCCCTGTGCTTTTCGGAACCACATTTTCCCTCCCCTAGGGCCCTAGGGGTAGAAAAATGGACTCCAATGGCAGATAAGGTCTTGCCTTCCTGCTCACACCTGGTTAAAGTTTCCTTTACTTTAGGCCCAAACAGTGATGAGCCATCGAATGGGGTGTTGATAAAGGAGGACTTAGAGAGTTCCGCAAAGGAACAGAGACACATCCAGGCTTGTCTTCGGACAGCAATGCCTGAACTAGCAGCTCTACTCTACATAAGATATGAGACACATGGTCGAGTTTACAACTGAGTTTAGGGTAGCGAGCTGTGTGTTGACTTTGTCGGCAACCCCTGCAGCTACCGTACCCTGGAGACGGTCTCCTAGCTCTTTCAGGAGATCTCTTTGTACTCTCGTAAAATAGGTTGAGTTAAGTAGTTCAGTGATCGCAGAGAAAAAGTTGCTGAACTAAACATGCGTTTCCCATATCTATCCATGATCCTAGAATCTCTGTTAGGAGGATGGATAGATGAGGATGCTTCAGACACATCCTTTTTGGTGGCTGCAGCTACCACCATGGCATCAACTGGCACTCCCTTGGTCAAAAATGGCTTGTCCACTGGGGCAGACATGAATTTATTTGGCTTGCGAGGGACAGGTTCCATGGCCTCCAGTGACTCCCAAGCCTTACAAGAGATCAGTTCCATGAGCTTGTCGTAAGGCGGAAACACCCAAGAAGTGGAAGGTTGAGACCCAAAAGCCTTCAAGAGCACGGACTCGTCCTCAGTAGGGGTCTTGAACTGCCAATCGCCCCTCTGACTAAGGATCTCTAATATCTCCGCAAAGGAGATATCCTCAGAGGGGGATCGAGGAGACCCTTCTGACTCATCCAAGTCCGTGTCAGATGTCAAAGACTCCTGTGGGGAGTCTAAGTGACTCCTCTTGCACAGTCTCTTCCTGGGCACCTCCTCAGTGGGGGCATCTGGGGAGGTTTCAGAAGAGCAGGGGATGCCCTGTGGGAGTACTCGAGGCTTAGGATCTATATGCTTAGGGGGACCGGTAGACGAAGAAGCAGACACAGCAGCTTGAGGGGAGAGGGAAGGCAGAACCGATGCTGACGTTGTCTTGGGAGACAGGACTCTCCTCATAGCATCGAAGGCACCTTGGCTCCGACGAGAAGGGGTAGATGGACCCGAAAGGACCGTCCAATCCTCCTGCACCAAAACCATGGGCTCCGAGCCCGAGGTAGGAGCTGAGCTCATCTGAGCCGAAGCCCCGAGAGGAAGAGTCGGCACTGACAAATCGGTCTGACTATCCTCCCTGGACCCGATGGGAGAGCGTCGGCTCCTAGAGTCCTCGGTCAGTGCAGAGGACATTCGATTAGATGGAGCCGATAACACCTGTGCGAGTATCGGCTCCAAGGGTTCAACAATCATCAGTTCGGGTTCCTTCGGCACCAAGGGTCCAGTATGGCTCGGAGGAGGGGTAAACAAATCCGGTTCAATGGTCTTCGGCACCGAGCTGGTTGGGGCCGACAACAATTTGGCAAGTCTTGGTGCCTGTAAAAGTTTCTGCACTAGCCGATCCATGTCCAAATCCGAAAGGCTGATAGAAGACTTAGATGAATGCACCGAAGGTGCTGACTGGAGCAGAGGAGAAGAGGAACCTCAGAGACCGGCTCCAAGACTGGGAGCTGGCTCCCAATCAAAGGGACACTCGGTTCCGAGGTCTGTGGAACCGATGACCCTGTACCCTCTGAAGTTCTTGCCTTTCTTGCAACTTTGGGATCCGAAGATTTTGAAGATATGGAGGACTTGGAAGAAATGCTAGTACCCTTCCTGGCTACTCAACACCTCAGAAAAGGAATGCTGCAGTAATCCCCTGTCAATTAGCTTCCTCCTTCTCTCCAAGAGGACTCAAAGAAAAGGAATAGCAAATGCTGCAAGTGTCTTGGAGGTGTTTAGCCCACAGACAGTAAACACACTGAATGCGTCCGTCAGTGACGGACATTTTCTACCCACAATCTGGGCATTTTCTGAATCCCGATTTAGGATGGGACTTTTCCTTGTCATCCGACATACTAAATAGTACAATACAAACAAGAGTATACTGAAACTAATAGAGTGAAGTCCTTCCTTTCTTTGTAAAGACCCACACTAACTAAGGAAAGCAACTAAGCCCAAACCGGGCACTATCTATGACAGAGTTAAACTATAAATTAGAAATACAGGGCTAAACAGGCCCACTGAGAAAAAAACCTGACTAAAAGAAAATAGTGATTATTAACTCTAAAAAGGGCTAAAAGGCCCACACAAAACAACTAAGCCAAGAGGGCACTATCAATCACAGATGACTGATTCTATTATTAAAATTTTAACACTAACACTCAAACTGTATATATGAAAAAATCTGAGAGAAAAAAGAAGATTTTTATCAAAAACTTGCTATTTTTTCCACAAATGGTCCGAGTTAGCTGGATCACCAAGATCTCTCTTGCTGTGGCAAACTAGATCTGGGGTAATTCCGCCCGTGTCAGAGCCGATCCATGGCTCCGAACCCATCAGTGAGAATAAATGGCGAGATTTAACAACTTCACATCAAAAGTTCTGTACTTACCATAATTATAGATCCATGCTATTTTCATCTGGTTCAAATGTGGGTTGTTGGGTCCGACAACTGCATCGAATCAGAAGCCCTCTGATTCCAGAGCTCTGACTCCTCTCCTACCCATAATTCCCTGTTCTCCTCTTTACTACTACTGATAAACTGGGAGAAAAGACACATCTGATGGGAAGTTAGCCAAGGAAAACAATTCATTTTACTGTCTCCAAAACTAAGGACTCACTCAAGACATCTAGTACCTAATTCACAAGAGAGACTTACATGTCACAATGGGAGCTAGTTGCACACGCTAGGTATATATCAAGGGAATATAACATTCTATAGATATGTGCTCAACAGACATGATGCTCCTGACAGATACCTGCCTCAGGCATTGCATGCACTGAGCATGCTACCAAAGTTTAATAAGTGAGAGATGACAAAGCTCTGGAGACCGCAGCACACTAATGGGAGCCAACTCAATTTTAGTCAACTAACCTCAGCTTGGGGAAGAAATGGCTTCACCAAGGCTTGGGTTCAACCCCAAATATGCGTCTGGTGAACTTTTGGAACCACACCACACTGAGCAGTAAAACAGCAGCAAATTAATGGATGGGAGCTGCACCAGCAATATGAATCTCTGTAACATGAGCATATGCAAGTCACAAAACTATGGGAGGATGAGTGGGACATTGACTCTTCCCTAAGTTAAATGTCGCCACAAGGGTGGCTTCATAGCTAACCTGGAAAAGGACAAAGATTAGGCCCTGTTCTGTGCCTGTGCTCCCTTACAGTGCTCCTCTCTCCCTCCCTCAATGGCCATTCAACTGACTGCTTCAGTGATGTAAAACTTTAATATATTGTGCCACTGAGTAGTTAAGACTTCAGCACTGACATGTGAATAACATACAGCAAGCAAAGGAGGGGGTGGTCTTGTTTGGTAATCTGACAACTACAGGAACATTTGGACAATCTGCAAGTGACAAAGACTTTCCAAAGAAGCATGTTGAGCTCAGATTCAAAGTGAAAGAAAGATTACAAATAAATAAAAAAAATTCTGGTGCTGGGTACGCTCCCTTATCCCTGGTGCAAAAAAAAAAAAAAAAAAAAAAAAAAGAGAGAGAGAATGAGTTTAAAATCATACAATGAACTTGTCACCAAAGGGGCATCTGAAGCTATATTGGATCAAATGTCAACCACTGCACAAGGTCCCTGTAAGATTTCAGCAGAAAAACCCTACTCTAAAAAAAAGTTTAATCCTATCTGCTGAACTTGCGTTATTAAAGACACCAAAGACATACATATAAAAGGGAAAGGACAGACTTGAAAATGTCTCAAATCAGGCATCAATTTGAAGCACTGCATGTAATTTCCAACCAGACTGGAATGCCACTTCCTGTCAACATGCTGGGGGTTATAAAATAGTAGTTGCTTAAAAATCTAAAGAAAAAGCTTCTGAAAAACTCAAAGTCAGTAAGTGCCACTACAAAATACAACAGGAAAAAAATATATAGGCTCATAGGTGATTACTAGGTTAATGGCACAAAACCTTTTACAACCCTAACCAATACCCATGTTATGACAACATTACATCTCAATACCCCAGATATGGGATGGGGTTAGTATTAGAGTAGTGGGTCTTTGGGTGTTGGAGCCCCAAGTCATTTTACAGACTGCCTCTGTCCACAAGGGACAGAGACAGTACCCCAGGAGTGAATTTACAATTCCCGATCCATTTTCCAAACTCTTTTTGGAGAGAGTGAGGGACTGGCATTGTTTTATGAAGATGGGAAGTTTATCCCATTAACGAGATAGCCTTTGGGATAAAAATCTCTCTCTCCAGCACATTCTGTTAGAGTTGCAAATGAGGCTCAAATCCACGGAATGCATAACCCTTGTATAATTTTTTTTGAGAATATGTAACATTTTCATCAGAGCTGGATCAGAGAATGACTTGTAAGTCAGGCATAAGTCCCCTCAAATGACAGAGTAAAGGAATAGGTCCTTTAGTCAGTCTGCACAAGACGTGTGTCTTATACTTTGTATATGGGGAAGCTCCAACTGGTGTAAGTGGCTGGTTAAGCACATGGGAAGGGAGCACTGTACTCGATTATGGGCCTGATGAGCACAGAGTATAAGTTGAGCCAAATAGAAGGATTTCCTCACTACTGTAGCTATCCGGTGGTCAAACTTTAGGTTACTAACTACCTCTGTTCCTAGCTCCCTCACCACTGGGTCTTCTTTTAGGGATATGCTACTAATATTATAATTTGCAGGGATATCTGATTTATGAAGGGTATGATTATACATTTTTTAGCTTTTAGTCTCGGGCCACGTTTTTGGTACCAGTTGTTTGCCATTTTTAGGCCTGTTTGCAGGCTGTCAACATCATTTGGGGATTCAGTGATTGCTCCCAGCTTACAGTCGGCAGAATCTATGAGACAGAGGCCCCCAACATTGGCCTTCACTTCAGAGAAATATATACCAAATAGGAGGTGTCCCAACACTGAGCCCTGTGGGACATCGCTAGTAAAACGTTTCTTAACAGAAGTGGATTCACCTATCCGGACAACATGTGTTCCTGTCAGTGAGCCAGCTGGCTAGCCTTCTGGCAATGTAGGGGTTTTATGCCCAGCTCAGTAAGTTTATCTAAGATCCCAGAGTAGGGGATTGTATCAAAAGCTTTGGCCAGGTGTGGACAGGAGATGTGTACCATTTTACCTTCATCCATGGCCCTGGTGACCTCCTCAAAGTAGTCAACCAGAATGAGCAGGCAAGAACTCCCTTTGACAGAACCTAAAAAGTATCAAGATGCAATAATCCAGGTTGTTAATAGTATTTGCTTTAAGACTGGATACTCCTGTCATCCCTGACACTGTGTTAGCAGGTTGGTCTGGTTTGGCTGCTTTTCTTTGGAGGTTGGAATAATGGTTAAATTATTTACTTTACAAACAAGCCCGCAATTAGCTTATACTAATCTATGAACCTATAAATAAAGCTTGAGGAAGCTTGTGATAATTGACCTTGGCCAATTCCATTAAAAGAAAGAACCAACTTTATCTGGGCCAAAAGGGTATCACCATAATGATCTTTCGTAATTAATTCTGAATCTTCAGAAGTACTTTGGATATCAGTGGAAATATCTGAAATGCATAAAGGAACATCCCCATCCATATGGACAATAATGTTTCTGTTTTCCAAGCCTGGCTGCAATGATGTTACAAACAGAATTTTCAGAACTGTCTGTTTTGAAAGAAAGCAAAAAGGACAATCTGAAGCACTAACCACATCTGGACAAAATCCAGGCAAATCTCTGTCCGGAGTTTCAACTCATAAGGGGTCCATCCAGAAACTGTCTGGTATGTATGCCACTGTGTTTTGCTATGACTGGAGTTTCAACTCATAAGGGGTCCATCCAGAATCGGTCTGGTATGTATGCCACTGTGTTTTGCTATGACTGGAGTTTCAACTCATAAGGGGTCCATCCAGAATCGGTCTGGTATTTATGCCACTGTGTTTTGCTATGACTGGTTATATGAGGCCTAAAGCATCATGGAATGCTTTAAAACATAGCTCCCAGGCAATCAATGCCAACCAGCAAAGAGCACATGACCTTTCACCCCCCCCCCCCTTATTTGTTGAGGTACCACATTGACTGTGATGTCATCTGTGACCAATAAAAAGAGGGACCTGGAGGTTATACATAGTGAAGAACTTTTAATGTCTGAATAAACTGTTAACATTTCTTTGACTTTATTTGCTTTATATCGACTGAAAAACGACTTGAACTACACTGAACAATGTTCCGAAAGCAAAATCTGATGAGTCAGTCCAGAATAACTGAACTGGGGTCAACTTGAAGAAAAGTAGGTCTGGACTGAAAGACACTGATCCCTAAAATCACAGTAACTTAACTCATTGCACAAAATTCAGCACTGGTAACTGGAACTCTAAGGGATGGAGTTGCAGGGTACATTTTTTACTACTACTGAATCTTTCCCATGTGGAGTCAGAACAGGGTTGTCTTGGGAGTCACTGATGCCAAGAGGGTAGAATTTTAAAAAACTCTCCCACACAGGCAGGTTCTTGTAGAGAGAATTCTATGAAAATGTTCTGAAAAGTCAAGACTTACTCTTCTGGTAAAGAAGACCATGCATTACTCAGTGTCCATCATTCAACCCCAGGAAGACAATTCTTTGTGAGGGTGATAGACTACACTTCAGCATGTTCAATTTGAAGTCAGAAGTAACTGGAATGTAATAAGTATTCTACAAATGTAAAGTCCCCACGGAACAGTATTACCAAAGAACAAGTACGACTGTCTGCATGGTAAGCATTTTCAATTTGAGTACTTTCTGAAAGGTACTTGGGTATGGCAATTCTAAAATTGGTCTCCACAATAATTCCTTTTTGAGGACCAAAATGATGCTGGTGTATAATATTTTTTTTTGTGGTGCCAGAACTGGTACTATACACCCCGTTTGCAAATTGAGAAGTAGCGGAGGGAAAAAATGAGACTAGTCTGGCAGGTGCATGGGGATTTATCTCATGGGAGGAACATTTTCTGTCCACTGACAAGAGTATCCTAACTGAATTATTCTCAGCACCTCCTTGTCTCAGAATGTCTGTGGAACAGGCTGCTGGGTTGAGTGAAAGCCTGGGGATGCGGAAAGCGGAGGAGGGACAGGATGCACTTATTCATGGCATAGTCATTCTTTAGCAAGGAAATTATCTCTTTTTGAGGGGAGAAAAACTTTTACTTGGTTTGGAAGCATTATTCTCCTGCCATGTCCTCTTGGTACCCTGACTCTTGTTAGGTTGGGATTTTTGTTTGCTCTACCCTTTGAAGTTTGATACCTTATTAGGGGAGAACCTAGTAATATGAAAAATTCTAGATACTCCATGCATCAGTCTCTCTATCATCCCATTGTTTGAGAATATGGGTAGCAGCAGAATGAAACACAAATTCAGAACTTCGTGAGGATTCATTTTTTTTAAATGCTCAGAAAAAATTCTGGTTATGGCACCAAGCATACCTTCTCAGTACAACAGAAGTGGGTGCATTTCTAGAAATTGTCTCCACATCTTCCAGGATACTCCTCAAAGCATGTTTCAAAAAGTACAGTTGTGCACACTTACCATAAATGTAGATGTTCGAGTGTATTCACTGTTGCAATCATTATATTTGGGTTATCTGCTTGCAGGTAGCCCTCAGTCGGCCTGATTAACAAAGTCTTGGGCCCTGCGTCGGTTGCTGTCCCCATCTTCCATGATGTCAGGTCGTCAGGGGTATAAAACATGCAGCCGATGTCGTAACATCAGTTTTTCTTGCCCCAGATGTCAGGTGCCCCCCTATTGGGAAGCAATTAAACATAAAAGCACAAAGATATACCTCCAACAAAAAAGCAAATACACCAGAAAGGCTTTTAAGCATAGTAAAGGAAAGTAGAGGTATAGCCAAAGAAGTTAGGGGGTTGGAGGGAGGGTAACCAGGACTGCAACAGTGAATACACTCAAACATCTACATTTATGGTAAGTGTACACAACTGTACTATGTTCTTCGTGTTTCACTGTTGCAGTCATTACATTTGGGTAGATTCCCAAAGCTACAGTTGGGAGGAGGAATTTAGACAGCATTAGGGCCAGCTATAAGGCCCTGCAAGACTGCAGTGGTAAAGCCAGCTCTGGATTTAGAGAAAATTGGCAAATGATAATGCTTGGTGAAAGTATGTACAGAACTCCAGGTAGCAGCGTCTAGGATGTCCTTGGTAGGGACGCTTCTGAGAAAGCCTGTAGAGGTAGATGCAGCCCTGGTGGAGTGAGGTCTGATCCCCTGGGGGATAGGTTTTCCATGGTGCTTATAGCAGAAATGAATGCAATGGCTTATCCCTTTATAAATGGTTTGCTTTGAAATAGCCTTCCCCTCTGCCCCTGCAGCAAATGCCACAAGCAGTTGTTCAGATTTCCTTTGAGGTTCAGTCCTGTCCAAGTAGAATCTAAGTTGTCTGTGCACATCTAAGGAATGCAGTATCTGTTCCCCTTTATTCTGTGGATTGGGAAAGAAGGTTGGCAAATTAATGGACAAATAAAGAGCCACACTGGATACCATCTTGGGCATGAAGGATGTATTGGTTCTGAGGTACAGCCTGTCCGCATGAAAGATGATGAAAGGCTCCACTGCCATAAGCGCCTGTAATTAAGATACACTTCTAGCTGAAGTGATTGCTAAAAGGAAAGGTGTTTTCCAAGAAAAAAAATTTAAGTCTGCAGTAGCAGCTGACTCGAAAGGAGGTACAGTGAGTTTCTCCATAACAAAGTTAAGGTCCCAGGCTGGGGTTGGAGCTCTCCTGGGTGGTCTCAAATTTTTGGACCCTCTGAGGAACTGCTTGAGCAGTGGATGAGAGAAGAGGGGAGGTATAGTGTTATAATGAGCTGAAATGGCTGAGGCGTGGATTTTAATGGAGGAAAAAGATAGGCCCTTGTGAATCATCTCAGTTAAGTATTGTAAAATCTGAGGTAAATTGTGAGCTTCTGTGCTCATCACTTGAGATTGGTTCCAGGCACAGCATCTTTTCCATTTTTCAGCATATGATTTTCTAGTACTAGGCCTCCTTGCCTCTAAAATTATATCCATCACAGGTTTGCTGAGGAATGGTAAAGAAGATATTAAGTAATTAGCCAGGCTGCAAGGTTCAGTGATGGAAGCTGAGGGTGCAGAATCTGGTTCTCCTGCTGAGACAGCAGGGAAGAAGTCTGAGGCAGGTGCCATGGAGATAACTGTGACACACTGCGCAGGTGGGGTTACCAGTGTCGGGCAGTAATCAAAATCATCCTTGGTTTGCCCTGTTTGATTTTTAGTAGTACTTTGGAGACCAGAGGCAGGGGGGGCATAGACTGATAGGTTTTTCCAGCTGAAGGACAGAGCATCTACTTTCCAGGCTTGTTTGTGGGGAGTCCTTGTGCAAAATTTGTCCAATTGGTAGTTCTGGGGAGAGGCAAACAGGTGTATATCTGGGCTCCCCCATATGCTTGTCAACATGTTGAAAATTCTTGGTTCCAGTTTCTACTCGTGTGGGTCGATGAGGTTTCTGCTTAGCCCGTCTGCCAGTGTATTTAATTTTCCTGGCAGGAATTCAGCTTGTAGGTGCACTTGGTAGCTCAAGGCTGTGTTCCACAATGCCATGGCTAGTCTGCAGAAGTGGTAAGAATGTGTACCCCTCTGCTTGTTTACGTACCACATAACAGTGGTGGTGTCCGTCTTTACCATTAGTTGTCTTGGAAGAATGTGGAACTTCTAGGTCTTGAGAATGTTGACACCATAGGCTTTTTAGATACTTATGTAGTTTCCTCATATGCAGTCTTGCATATGGAATTAGAAGAATACAGGAGGCTATGAACCCCAAGGCTTGCAGTATTTGTCTTGCAGATAGCAGGGTTTTTGTGGCCACTTATATGAAGTAGGTTGTCAAATGAATTTGCTTTTCTGGCGTGAGGTAAGCCATCTGGAAGTTGTATTCAAGCTTGCTCCCAGGAATATAATTTGTTGACAGGGTACCAGGTGTGATTTCTTTTCATTTATGGTGTACCCCAAACAAGTTAGAACCACTTTTACAAAGGCCAGATGATTCAAAAGTATGTCCTGGCTTTCTGCCTGAATTAGACAATCGTCCAGGTATGGGTATATTTGAATATTTCTTTGTCTGCAAAATGCAATAACTGGTGCTAGGCACTTTGTGAATACCTTGGGCGCAGTAGATAAGCCAAAAGGCAGTGCAGAGAAATGAAAGTGTGTGCAGCCTGCTTTGAAGCATAGGTGTCTTCTGCAAAATTCCCTGATTGGGATGTGCAGGTATGCTTCTTTTAAATCTAGTGTTGCCAACCAGGCATTTTTGCCTAGCACAGGAAGTAATTGGTGAAGAGTCAGCATCTTGAATTTTGGAATATCCAAAAGGGGTTTAAAGTAGACAGCTCCAGGATAGGACGCCATGAATTGTCTTTTCTGGGTACCAGAAAAAGTCTCGAGTAGAAACCTTGTCCCTTTTCCTCTTCTGGTACCAGTTGAATAGCCCCCCATGCATAAGAGAGAAAGTACTTGTTTTCGGGCCTCTGCCCACTGATTTGGGGGTAGGTCCGGCCACCCACTTGGTGTTGGCAAAGTGTGGAAGTGAAACGTGTATCCCTGGGACACTATTTAAAACGCATTTGTCCTGGGTAATGAGTTCCCAATTCTTTGCATGGAGAGCAATCTTTCCCCCCAAAGGGGCAGTCAATTGATAAGTGCTTCGAAATTTTAAAAGGAAGTCATTGAGAGAGTTTGCCATAGGGTGGAGTCTTACTATTCCCAGACTTGGAAGTGGAGGCCCCCCCACTGCTTAGTTCGGCGAGTCCCCTGGGACTGAAACCTGGGGTTTTTGCTGTGTCTGGGTTTGGCTTGAGAAGACCTGGAAGGGGCTGGAAAGGACCAATTCTTAGAGGGCCAGTGCCTACTAAATCTAGGAGGCTGAACTTGTAAAAAATCGTTAACAGTTTGCATAGATTTAGCTTTATCTTCCATCTTTTTAAGACCTTCCTCAGCCTTGTTGCCAAACAGGCGGTCCTGATTTAAAGGAGCATCCAACAATTTAGCTTTAACATGATGAGGCAAAGATTGCTCCTTAAGCCAAGCATGCCTTATGAGCACAGACCCAGTAACAGCAGCCATGCAAGAGGCCTCTAATGAATCAAAACCACATTGCAAAGTATGTTTTCGAACTTGTTCAGCAGAATGCATTAAATCCTGCAATTCTTTATTTTCCACACAGTCAGGAATCAACATCATTTTCTGTTTAAGCAGTCCAATAACTTGCTGATATTTTAACATATGAAACTGGCAGTTTAAAGCACTAATGGCCAAGGTTGCAAAAGTGTAAATTTTCTTACCCCATCTTTCCAGCGCCCTGGAGTCTCTATCAGAAGGGGTAGGATTTTTAGCAGTAGAAGCCTTAATGCCCTTGGGCCTCTGTGAAATAGACTATGGATCTCCAATAGGATTTTTAAAAAGGAACTTGTGGGACTCAGAGACCCTGTAGTATCTGTCAGGTTTTCTGGAAGCAGGAGGCAGGGAATCAGGGTCCAAACTGGATTCCGAGAAAGCATCATCAACAATGTGTAGTACAGGAGGAATAGCTAAAGGCCTATGCTGAGGTAGGAGAAGGAAATCCCTAAGCCTCTTTTTTGAATCAGAAAAATCCTGGCTTTCCCAGTGGAAATGCTCCCTTAGAGTATGTAAGGATTTCCCAAAAGAAAAATCCTCAGGAGGGGAAGCAGAGGGAATAGAGTCCTCTGCATCAATATCCTCATAAGTAGGTAAGGGCAAATCCAGATCATCAGAACCCTGATCAGAAGATTCATAATCAACTTCAGTCCTAGGCCTCTTAAAAGGAGGGGGGGTTGGCTACCCCTGATTAGAGTTATTAGATCTTCAGCCATTCTTATCATTTGTTTTTTTAAGCATAGAGGCCTGAGCATGTGGCCTGGGCGTCGTTTTTTTAAACATGGATCGAGATTTAGGCCTAAGTTATGAAGGAGGTGTCGATTTATTATGCAAGTCCGTAGGCCTGAATACACCCTCAGAAGCCGGTGCCTGTACAGCGGCTCCAGACCCATCCAAGGTAGAGACACCTGCAGGTTCCATAGTTGAAGCATCTCGCAGCATACCAGACTCCGAATGGGTCTCAGCAGAGGCCTACGAATCAGAAGTAGTGAGTATCAGGGGCTGCAAAAGCACCCGAGTACCAGCAAACTGGCGACTGGCTTAGGAGAAGCGTCATCGGCAGTTTTGGACCTCGGTGGCCTGACTCTGTCTTTATCTTTGCGTTTTTTTCTAAATGCCAGTAGTCGGATGGCTAACCGATGACATTTCTGGATAATTAAAAAGAGAACCAAAATATTTAGAAGCGACAATATACAGATGACGGATAGTGCTCTGATTAAATAAAGCACAAAACCAACAGCAAGGTAAGTCGTAGTCAGGGCCTAGGCAAAGAATACAGTACGAATGAAAATCTTTATGAGGTATTTGCTTTCCACAAGTAATGCAATTAACTTTTACTGACATCTGTAAGGAGCAAGAAAAAGTTTTCCCAACGGGGTACTTAGCTTTAGTTGAAGACTTCGGTTCTGAAACTCAAAAATGAAAACTGCAGAAGTCGGCCGACCGGCACTTGCGAATTGCTTCTGCTTCGGGCACCGCATGGCAAGAAAGACTGATGTAATGGTGCCAGCTGCATGTTTTATACCCCTGATGACCTGAAGTCATGGAAGAAGGGACAGCAACCGATGCAGGACCCAAGACTTTGTTAATCAGGCCAACTGAGGGCTACCTGCAAGCAGATAACCCCAAATGTAATGATTGCAACAGTGAAACAAGAACATCATGAGCCACATTAGAAACAATCTGTTTAGCAGGCAAAGAAAAGTTCAGCTGTGTTCACTTACCATAAATGTAGATGTTCAAGTGCATTTACTGTTGCACTCATCACATTTGGGTTAGCTGCTTGCAGTAGCCCTCAGTCGGCCTGATTATCAAAGCCTTGGGTCCTGCATCGGTTGCTGTCTCATCTTCCATTAAGTCAGGTAGTCAGGAGTATAAAGCATGCAGCTGACGTCATTACATCAAGTTTTCTTGCCACATGTCAGGTGCCCCCCTTAATGGGAAGCAATTAAATATATACATATATACAAGGTTATACCTACAACAAAAAAGCAAATACACCAAAAAGCTTTTAAGTATAGTAAAGGAAAATAGAGGTATAGCCAAAAGAAGTCAGGGGGCTGGAGGGAGGGTAACCAGGACTGCAACAGTGAATACACTCTAACATCTACATTTATGGTAAGTGTACACAACTGTACTATGTTCTTGGTGTTGCACTGTTGCAGTCATCACATTTGGGTAGATTCCCAAAGCTAAGGATGGGAGGAAGAATTTAGATAGCATTAGGACCAGCTATAATGCCCTGCAAGACTGCAGTGGCAAAGCCAGCTGTGGATTTAGAGAAAATTGGCAAATGGTAATTCTTGGTGAAAGTATGTACAGAACTCCAGGTAGCAGCTTCTAGGATGTCTCTGGTAGGGACACCTCTGAGAAAGACTGTAGAGGTAGATGCAGCCCTGGTTGAATAATCCCCTGTGGGACAGGTTTTCCATGATGCTTATATCAGAAATTAATTTAATGGCCTATCCATTTAGAAGTGGTTTGCTTTGAAATAGCCTTCCCCTCTGCCCCTGCAGCAAATGCCACCAGCAGTTGTTCAGATTTCCTTTGAGGTTTAGTCCTGTCCAAGTAAAATTTAAGTTGTCTGTGCACATTTAAGGAGTGCAGTATCCGTTCCCCCTTGTTCAGTGAATTAGAAAAGAAGGTTGGCAAATGAATGGACTGATTAACAGCCACACTGGATACCGCCTCGGGCATGAAAGAGGGATTGGTCCTGAGGGACACTCTGTCTGCATGAAAGATGATGAAAGCCTCCACTGCCATAAGGGCCTGTAATTCAGATACCCTTCTTGCTGAAGTGACTGTTAAAAGGAAAGCTGTTTTCCAAGAGAGGGATTTTAACTCTGCAGCTGGTTCAAAAGGAGGAAGACTGAGTTTTTCCAATACAAAGTTAAGGTCCCAGGCTGGAGTTGGGGCTCTCCTGGGTGGTCTTAAGTTTTTCGCCCCTCTGAGGAACTGCCTGAGCAGTGGGTGAGAAAAGAAGGGTGGTTCTGTGTTGTAATGAGCTGAAATGGCTGAGGCATGAATTTTGATGGAGGAAAAGGAAAGGCCCTTGTGAAGCATCTCAGTTGAATATTAAAAAAATCTGAGATAAGTTGGGCACTGCTGTGGCCATCCCTTGAGTTTGGTTCCAGGCACAGAATCTTTTCCATTTTTCAGCATAAGATTTTCTAGTACTAGGCCTCCTTGCCTCCAAAATGACACCCAACACTTGTATACTGAGGGATGGTAACAGAGAGATTAGGTAATAAGCCAGGCTGCCAGGTTCAGGGTTTGAAGCTGCGGGTGCAGAATCTGGCTCTCCTGCTGTGACAGCAGGGTAGGGATCTCAGGCAGGTGCCATGGGGCTAGCTGTAACACACTGCGCAAGAGGGGGTACCCAGTGTTGATGTGGCCAGTCTAGTGCGATCAGTATCATCCTTGGTTTGTCCTGTTTGAACTTTAGCAGTACTTTGATAAGGAGAGGCAGAGGAGGAAAGGCATAAACTGATAGATTTTTCTAGCTGAAGGCCAGAGCATCCACTTTCCAAGCTTGATTGTGGGGAGTCCTTGTGCAGAATTTGCCCAACTGGTAGTTCTGGGGGGAGGCAAACCGGTCTATATCTGGGCTCCCTCATTTGTTGATCAACATGTTGAAAGTCTTCCACTCGTGTGGGTCCATGAGATTTCTGCTTAGTTCATCTGTCAGTGTATTTAGTTTTCATGGCAGGAATTGAGCCTGTAGATGCATTTGGTAGCTCAAGGCTGTGTTCCACAGAGCCATGGCTAGTCTGCAGAGGGGGTACGAATGGGTACCCCACTGCTTGTTAATGTACTACATAACAGTGGTGTTGTCTGTCTTTACCATTAATTGTCCTGGAAGAATGTGGTCCTTGAAGGCTGTCAGAGCATTCTTTACAGCTAACATTTCTTTCCGATTGATATGCAGGTGCATTTGACTTGGGTTCCATTTGCCATGAATGCACTTCCCTGCCAGGTGAGCCCCACATGTATAGTCTGATGCGTCTGTTGTTAGGGTTTGGGCGGCAGGGGGTAGAGTGAATGGTAGTCCCTTGTTTTGGTGGCAGGCCTCTGCCCACCAAAGGAATTCTAACCATAGGCAAGGTATGATGGGAATCATTGCTTCTAGAACCTGAGAATGTTGACACCATAGGCTTTTTAGACACCATTGTAGTTTCCTCATATGCAGTCTTGCATACGGAATTAGTTGAATGCACGAGGCCATGAATCCCAAGGCTTGCAGTATTTGCCTTGCAGATAGCAGGATTTTTGTGGCCACTAGTTTGAAGCAAGTTGTCAAATGAATTTGTTTCTCTGGCATAAAGAAAGCCATCTGGGAAGTTGTGTTCAACCTTGCTCCCAGGAATATAATTTGACGACAGTTTACCAGATGTGATTTATTTTCGTTTATGGTGTACCTCAGACAAGTTAACACCTTTTGTACAAATGCCAGATAATTCAGAAGTATGTCCTGGCTTTCTGCCTGAACTAGATAATCGTCCAGGTATGGGAATATTTCAATATTTCTTTGCCTGCAAAATGTAATGACTGGAGCTAAGCACTTTGTGAATACACTGGCGCTGTAGATAAGCCAAAGGGAAGTGCAGAGAAGCAAAGGTATTTTCTGCAAGATTCTCTGATTGGGATGTGCAGGTAGGCTTCCTTTAAATCCAGCGTTGCCAACCAGGCATCTTTGCCTATCATGGCAAGCAACTGGTGAGTTAGCATCTTGAATTTTGGAATCACCAAAAAGGTGTTTAGGATAGACAAGTCCAGGACAGGACGCCATGAGTTATCTTTTCTGGGTAACGGGAAAAGTCTTGAGTAGAAACCTTGTCCCTTTTCCTCTTCTGGTACAGTCTGAATAGCCTTTAATCTTAAGAGAGAGAGTACTTGCTTTTGAGACTCAGCCAACTGATTTGGGGGTAGATCTGACCAACATTTTGGGGTTGGTAACATGTGGAAGTGAAATCTGTATCCATGGGAAACTATGTTTAAAATCCATTTGTCCTGGGTAATGAGTTCCCAGTTTTTTTACTTGCAGAGCAATCTTTCCCCCCTAAAGGAACAGTCAGTTGAGAAGTGCTTGGAAGTTTGAAAGTTAAGTCATTGAGACAGCTTACCACAGGGGGAGTCTTACTACTCCCTGATTTGGAAGTGGGAGCCCCCCACTGCTTACTCCTGGGCGTACCCTGGGACTGAAGCCTGTGTTCTGCTGGTTCTGGGTTTGAACTGAGACGGCCTAGAAGAGGCAGGAAAGGACCAATATTTTGAGGGCCAATGCCTACTAAATCTTGGAGGCTGCACTTGGAAGAAATCTTTAACAGTTTGCATAGATTTAGCTTTTTCCTCCATCTTTTTAAGAACTTCTTCTGCTGTGTCGCCAAACAGGCGGTCCTGATTTAAGGGAGCATCCAGTAATTAATTTTAACATGATCTGGCAAAGATTGCTCCTTAAGCCAAGCATGCCTTCTAAGTACAGACCCAGTGACAGCAGCCCTGCAAGATACCTCTAGTGAATCAAAACCACATTGCAAAGTATGTTTTCCAACCTGTTCAGCAGAATGCATTAAATCCTTATTTTCAGCACAATCAGGAATCAACATAATTTTCTGTTTAAGCAATCCAATAATATGCTGCAGATACTTCAACATATGAAACTGGCAATTTAAGGCCCTGATGGCCAAAGCTGCAGAGATGTATACCTTCTTACCCAATCTATCCAGGGCCCTGGAATCTCTATCAGTGGGGGTAGGATTTTTGTCAGTAGTAGCCTTAATGCCCTTGGGTCCCTGTGAAATGGTCTCAGGATCTGCAGTAGGATTTTTAAAAAGGAACATGTGAGAATCAGGAACCCTGTAATATCTATCAGGTTTTCTGGGAGCAGGAGGTAAAAAGTCAGAGGCCAAGCTAGATTCCAAAAAGGCAACGTCAGCAATGTAGGCCAGTGTTGGGGCAGGAGTAAGAAATCTATAAGCCTCTTTTTAGAATCTGAGTAATCCTGGCTTTCCCAGTGAAAATGCTCCCTAAGAATATGCAAGGTTTTACCAAAAGAAAAATCCTCTGGGGGAGAAGCAGATGGAATAGAGTCCTCTGCATCAGAATCCTCATAGGTAAATAAAGGCAAATCCTGGTAATCAGAGGAGACAGAAATTTCAGAATCCTGGTCAGAAGTATCATAAGCAAATTCAGTCCTAGGTCTCTTAGAGGGGGAAGGCTGGCTTCCCCTGATTAAAGTAATAAGGTCTTCAGCCATTCTAATAATTTGTTTTTTAGGCATAGAGGCCTGTCCATGCAGTCTGAACATCGGTTTCCTAGGCATGGTTTGAGTTTTAAGCCTTGAAGAAGAATATGGCGTTGGTTTAATATGCAAGTCAGTAGGCCTGAATACACCCTCAGAAGCCAATGTCTGCACAGCGGCTCCGGACCCATCCAAGGTAGAAACATTCGCAGGTTCCACAGTTAAAGCATCTCGCGGCATACCAAACTCCGAATGGGTCTCAGTAGAGCCCTGCAAATCTGAAGTAGCGGGTATCAGGGGCTGCCTCACTGAGAACAGGCGACTAGCTTAGGAGAAGTGTCGTCGGCAGCTTTGGACCTAGGCGGCCTGTCTCTGTCTTTATCTTTGCGTTTTTTTCGGAATGTCAATAGTCGAGTGGCTTGCCGAAGACATATCTAGATAATTGAACAGAGCACCAAAATATTTAGAAGCGAAAATATACCGACAACGAATAGTGTGTGTTTTAAATAAGGAACAAAACCGACAATGAGGTACGTCATGGTCAGGGCCTATGCAAAGAATACAGTACGAATTAAAATTTTTATGAGGTATTTGCTTTCCACAAGAAATACAATTATTGACTTTTACTGACAACGGTTTAGAGCAAGAAAAAGTTTCCCCAACGGGGTACTTAGCTTTTGTTGAAGACTTCGGTTCTGAAACTTGAAAAAGAAAATTTCAGGAGTCTGCTGACCGGCACTTGTGAACTGCTTCTGCTTCGGGCACTGCATGGCAAGAAAGACTGATGTAATGGCTTCGGCATGCTTTATACCCTTGACTACCTGACGTCACGGAAGATGAAACAGCAACCGACGCAGGACCTAAGACTTTGATAATCAGGCAGACTGAGGGCTACTGCAAGCAGATAACCCAAATGTGATGACTGCAACAGTGAAACATGAAGAACATCAGCAGAGACATCTAAATTGTAAGCACACCACAAAATACATTTCCACATGACACCCAGATTAATTTAAAATTCTAAAGACTAAATTGCTAGACTGAAACAACTTTTTCCCCTCAGATGCAAACCACATGCCAATTGTATCTGGCGGTGTAGGGTTAGAAGCCAAGGCTCTCTTGTTAGTTGGCAGCTGAGTCAGCTGTCAAAAAGAACAAAGACAGATGCAAATTTAGCGTACATCTGCATTTACTCATAGCTTTTGTAGGAACAGATTCACAAACCACAGGGGTTTTACAAGCAGTTTTACAGATATTTTCTAAGACTGGTAACTAAGGAAGAACAGACAACACATTTGGAATATCATTCTCAAGAAGATCACAAAACCTGCCAGCCTCTGGCGTAGTCCCAGTTTGCTTCCAGTCAAATACACCTCTAAGCCTAGCTAGCATCAGTGGAAAAGTGAACACCCGTTTGGATTTTTGAACCTGCTTGTTTAATTTCCAAAGACTCGGACTGGACGGATTCACGAGTGTTCACTACTGTCTGAATCAGAGTCCCCAACAAAATCTGTGGAGCTAGACTGATCTCTCGAGAAAACAGCCCCATACTCATTCTAAATACAAGCATAGTCTCAGAGGTTAGCTGAATGTAAAACACTTTTTAGCTAAGGAAACCACATCACCATTACATCTAGTAATACCCTGACTGTCGTGGTGAAGTCGTTTTCCTCTTACTATGAACTACACCTGGGGACAAAATATCTGGGGTAGAGTATTATGTCTGGCAAGTGGTCTCGTACCCCAAACATCTTCTACATTTAAAAGGTTTGGGTCTCCCATATCTGAATCAGGTACTGGAACAGCACCAGAGGTTGTTTTTGACCCCCCATACCATAGATGGCCAAGGCTCACTCCACAGGGTAACTAGGAAAAAAAATAAGTGGTCTGCGGCCCAGCTTAAGATAACAGATTCACAAACCAATAACTCAAGCATATTTTTTGAGTTTTCTTTTTCTTTTTAGGTGCAACTGGATTTGATGGAGGGGCATCTGCATCAAAATCCATCAAGTCAGGATAAAAAAAAAACAGCCGGAATAATACACTGACATTATTAAGGAATGACCAAGGGTAACAATAATAAAAATATATATAAACTATATTCCCATACAGCAAGTAGGGGTAAACTGTATAAAGCATAGCAGAAGCAGTGTAAGTTGTGCTTATCTTTGTTCTACAATATGGACAGTACAGTAAATAGTAGAACACACAGGTACAATGCCAAACAACATTCACTTGCCCAAACAGTGACAAAAATAGTGACAAAAATCAAAAACGTGACCTCAACTCAAACAGAAGTACTTAAAAAAGCATAAAAAAA